>NC_061517.1:21477500-21555000 GCF_022379125.1 Scophthalmus maximus | reverse complement strand
TTATTAAAATGATTGGTTGAATTATAATTAAAAGTCATGATTGTAATAATGGAGCTGGATCCAGTTATGCCACATAGTCCTACTGCCCCTTTCCTCTCTAAAGTAAATTATAGATAACAATATTTATTCATAAATTCTAGATGTTATCAGCTCCATCAGACCCATTCAAACTGGCTCCTCGAGATTTCCCTACATACATTTCAAACGTAAAATACTATTTTTATTTTGGCTTTTCTACTTGGTTATTATTTACTGAGATGTGCATCCATATTGCCCTGCAGTATGCCCTGCTAATCTACATTTCTTATTCAATGTTTGATCATTAGTAAATGTAAATCAATAGCTTTCCGTCTCCCATTAGTCCATTTTAAAATTATGTGCACCAATTGGGGGCGCGTCACATCTATATATTGTCTGGACTGGTCTTCACTGGTTGCTGCTCGACATCGGCAGTTTCATTTCACTTTCACGCAAATGTGAACGCATGTTTGCGCATGACTCCATTATGTGTCAGGTCTGCAATTCATAAAGTGTAACACCTGTCGTTACCTCGGTGAGTTCCCTTGGCACAGAGCACACACACGCACGCAGTCCGGGAATCAGGATGAGCACTTTTTATTCTCTGACACACACTTGCCTCAAAAACACTGTCCTTTTAATTCCCTTGCCCTGCTGTTCCGGTGCTCGGTCCTTCAGGACCAAAGGCAAACCTCAAACTGTCTCTGCTCCTGATCAGCCAACTCATTGCGCTGTGCCAATCAGCGCACCCGCTGAGCCAGAACCACCCTCCACATCAACACGTCACAGGCAGTTTTTACCAAAGTAATTGTATTTCAATCGAACTTTTGACAGTCACAAAGTCAGGCAAAGTCTGGCAAGCAAGCAAAATGCAGGCAGACCAAGAAATGCACTGTCCCAGCCGGGCATTAGCAAGCCAGACAGAGTAGAGGGATGCACTGCAAACTTATCCACATTGGTGTTATTTGCTGACATCACACTTGGAGAGAACAAACTTTTACCCTCCACAGCAATGGAGTCTCGTGGAGTTTTTTGTTTTTTTTCTCCTCATGAAGGATAAAGCTTGATCCTCTCACAATGTCGACAAACTTGCTTTGACGTGAGGGGGGTGGTGGGTACTTGCTTAATTTTCGGGACCTCACGCAACGTGCGCCAGAGAGTTGGTAGGCAGGTCCAGCTCTGATGGAGGTTTCTATATTTGTAAAGCTTCCCCGGTTTTATTTTTGTGATGACATCACAACGTAAAAGTCTGGGTCCTCTTTTTTTGGCTTACGCACAAGGCGAGCACTTTTCATCGAAGTGAGTGGGCACCACATTTGAGACTGGTGTGACGGTGTTTAATATATCTCTTTTGCCGTTCTACTGGGGAGCCCCCCGTCAAAACAGCACACAGATGTTATTCTTTTCGAAAATGTGGTTTATTAAAAGTAATGACGTCCTCCTGTGCGATCGGGCCGTGTGGAGACACCAGGTTTAGTGAAGGGCCTGTGTAGAAAGTCCACAGTTAAGGACTACGGTGGTACTTTGCTTCTCAACTATATGCAGCACACCATTTAAGGACACTGCTGAGGTATTCCCAAAATGCTGCGGGTCATCAACGATAATTTAAATAAACAAACTGCAAACTTATAAACAAAAGAAATCACATGGCCTCAGCAAAATCAAATCAATAAATCAATTTGTATCCGGGTAATTTTAACAGCTGTGTGTCGCTGGAATGAGGGGCATTTGGAAGATCAGCCGGTGACTTCCGAAACCATGAAAAGTTTAGGAGAGGTACTTAGCTCGGAGGAGAGGTAACGTGCATCACGTCACCCCTCCACAGACTCCCCAGCGCCTCCTCCCTCGTCTTCCTCTCTCTTCGTCAGGCACTCACTCAAACACACGGTAACGCGTACAATACGAGGTCCAGAGAACTCGGCCAACAGATGTTCCCGTCTTGATTAACTAATGGTAATCTGTGACTGCTCACATTCATGACTGGCTACATTCAAGCTATTTATCATGATATGAAACTGCAGGTAACAAAGATGACTTTGTATGGGCAGTGACAGACATGACAAATCTCTTATCACTTCACTGCCACATGAATCCTCTGAAGAGTGTGTGTGTATGTGTGTGTGTGTGTGTGTGTGTGTTATGGAGCATGTATGGGCATGAGAGACAGATTGTCTGTGGGGAAGTGCACAGCATCACACTTCAGGGAGCGGGGGGCCAAGGGCAGGTGGGAGGTCACATGTTTTAGGGAGATTGTCCTCCGACATGAGTTCCCATGTTTTAACCTTCATGCTGGGCAGAACCCGCCATTTCATATCTGACCCTGACCTCTGACCTTCACAAAGAAAAGGAAGAGCTCTGAACCAAAAAAAGAAAAATATCATCATTATTGAACAAATCGTTTAAGGGGGGGACAACCTAATCCCCCAACGTGCAGCAGCTTCTCTTTTCTTGCCTTTGTTATCTCGGCAGTATATCAATCATCCTTACCTGACATTAATTGTAATTGAATAATAAATGCGGCATGTTGTTAAGTCTCGTTTCAGCTCTCTGGAGCACAAGGGCACACAGGGAGGAGGAGCAAGCAAAGGAGCTGGGTCATTGATGAGCTGGACTTGAGTTCAAGCTTGGCTGGTCAGTGAATTCATGAAACCTTGCAGACTTATTTCCAGGTGCCTACTGTGATATCTCTGCAAAAGAAATCAAATGCTAATATATTCTAAGCTGCCTATCAAGTCTTTGGTCTCAGTGGAGTCCAGTGTTTTGTTCTTTTCTTTCTGCCACCTCAGTAAAACTCTGCATTTCCAGTCAACAAAAGGAGCAAGGGCATCATAAAATACAACAAACATCACTGGTCATTTATCAAGAATATTTGGCCCTTCGAAAATGGCATTCTTCACTAATAGAGGAAAATAAAAACAACCCCAGGTTCCTCTTCAGCACTGTAGCCAGGCTGACAGAGAGTAAAAGCTCTACTGAACAGTCTAGTCCTCCAACTCTTAGTAGCAATGATTTCATGAGCTTCTTTACTAATAAGATTATTACCATCAGAGAAATGATTAATCAGCTTCTTCCCACTAATAGCACAGACACACTGTCCAGTACAGTAGCCTCAGAACCAACAGTATCGCATAATTTACATCTAGACTGCTTTTCCCCTATAGATCTGGCTGAGCTGACTTCACTTGTCACTTCATCCAAGCCACCACCCTGTCTTTTAGATCCTATTCCATCAAGGCTCTTTAAAGATGTATTACCGTTAATCAATAGTTCCAAATTAGATCAGATCAATTTATCTATATTAACAGCCTATGTACCAAAGGCCTTTAAGGTGGCAGTAGTTAAACCTCTGCTTAAAAAGCTGACTCTAGACCCTGATATCTTAGCTAACTATAGACCCATATCAAACCTCCTCTTTATCTCTAAAATCCTTGAAAAATCTGTTGCTGTGACTATTTACACAGGAATAGTCTGCTTGAAGACTTTCAGTCAGGGTTTAGAAAACATCATATTACAGAAACAGAACTGCTGAAGGTTACCAACGACCTTCTCATGGTGGACATGTTTCTATTCTCGTCCTATTAGATCTTAGTGCAGCATTTGATACCATCGATCACAAGATTCTGTTCCAGAGACTAGAACACATTGGGATCAAAGGAACAGCACTAGAATTGTTTAAGTCCTTCTTATCTGATAGATTTCAGTTTGTTAATGTTAACAACAAATCTTCCATGAATACAAAAGTTTACCATGGAGTTCCACAAGGTTCTTTACTTTTCATTTTCTATATGCTTCCTTTAGGCAATGTTATGAGAAAACACCACATAAATTTCCATTGCTACGCAGGTGATACCTAGCTGTATTTATCTATAAAGCTAGATGAAACTAAGCAGGTAGAGAAACTTCAGGATTGTCTTAAAGACATAAGGGATGACTAATAATTTTTTCCTTCTAAGTTCTGACAAAACGGAGGTCATTGTACTCGGTCCTAAACACTTCAGAGAAATACAATCTGAGTACAAAGTTTCCTTGGACGGCATTACTTTAGCCTCAAGCTCTACTGTGAGGAACCTTGGAGTTATATTTGACCAGGACATAAAACAAATCTCTCGGACAGCCTTCTTTCCCCTGCGCAATATCAAGAACATTAGAAACATCCTATCGCAAAAGGATGCCGAAAAACTAGTCCATGCATTTGTTACTTCTAGACTGGACTACTGTAATTCATTACTGTTAGGATGCCACAATAAGTCTGTGAAAAGCCTCCAGTTAATCCAAAATGCGTGTTCTAACAGGAACTAGAAAAAGAGATCATATTTCACCAGTCTGGGAGAGATTAATGCAACTGTTATAAAACTCCCCTCTCCCCAATACGTTTACATTACATGTCACTTACTGTTTGTGTTTTTTCTCTCTCCTAGTGTATCTTTGACTCCAGAGCTGAAGGACCCAAATCCATCATTAGTATTATTTTTATTATTACTAATAATAACAACCATGTCATTGCATTTATAAGTGTTAGTATTAATTTTGTAATTATAAGTATCAGTATGGTAGAGATTAAAGCGGCTCTTGAACAACTGTCCTGTCTCTGTCTCTTCTCTCCTCCTGTCTCTCCTCTCCCCCTCTTTCTGCCCACCTCTCCTCTCTTCCCCATTTCTCACCTCACCTCAACCTATCGAGACAGATGACCGCCCACAACTGAGTCCGGTTCTGTCAGAGATTTCTTCCTGTTAAAAGGGAGTTTTTTTCTCTCTACAGTCGCCAAATCGCCAAGTGCTTTGCTCATTGTGGGATTTGTTTGTTGGGTTTTCTCTGTAATATTGTAAAATTGACCGTACTATGTAAAGTGCCATGAGACAATGAATGTTGTGATTTGGCCCTTTACAAATAAAGTTGAATTGAGTTGAATTGAATTGAATTGATGACAAAGTTACCGGCTGGAGCAAAAGAGAAAAAAAGGAAAAAGATGAGTAAGAGCTAAGACCCACTGGAAATGTGTCAACACTTGCACGATTTGTAAAATACAATATATCTTTCTCAAACCGTTTATGTGACATCGTGCCAAACAATACCGTTTTTTTGCGCCTCTTATCTTGGAGACAAAGGACAAACTGTACAGAGGAGGATTCCTAGGAAATAACTGTTATGTCCTCAGCAGGTAAAGACTGAAGATTGGACCTTCATTTTCCACCACTGAATGACTGACCTGTTGTGAGCTGTCTGTCAAGTTATTGTGGAGCCTGCATTTAGGGTTCATCCTCAATTTTTTATCAAAACACCTGAATACGGTGCAGCCAAATGGTCCCAGTGGAAACTCGCGGTATGGCAATGAAAGATGTCCCCCTTTCTCCCCATAGACCACCAACAGAAGAGACATTAAGCCTCTGCTGTGACAGAAAAGGTCAATTAGTACTAATTACAATTCTAATTTATGAATTTTGAATGAATTAGGTTTTTGTATTTCAATCAGGAAAGAAACAAATTAACATGAATGCATACACTGTATTTGATCAGGACTTTGATTTTATTTGATAATAGAGATGTATAAGGGGAGAGTCCTATCAGAGACCCACTGAGGGGGCCTCAGAAGGGGGGATCTTGACACTGGTGGCAGTAATTAAGTGGTGGAGCATTTTGCCAGCATGGTACTCTAGATCGCAAGAACACAACATAGGTAAGTTTGGTTTAAATATTCTATAAAATGAAAACCCGAGCAAAGAACCCGGCTTACATGAATGATAGTGGAGGGGTGGAGCCTTAGTGTTGTGACAAGATGATAAGTGTGGTCTTCCTGTTTGATTCATTTTTTTGAATCACATCCTGTAAGGTCTAAGGGGCCGAGCGGCGTCACACTGGCAGGAGAAACCCCAAAAATAAAAACATATTTTTGGCTAATGCTATGTCATTTTTCCTCAGCATCTAGGATCCGGTTCGTGTAACATTGTACATCAGTTTCACATCTCCCGCAATCTCTTAAAGGGGCAGTAAACGATTCTAAAGCAATACATGTTTTGTAAAAATCTGCAAAACTTTCCTCATGGTCCGCTACCTGGCGGTTCTGTGAGTGCGCCGAAAACCTATCCGGGCTCTGTAAATCGTAAAACAAAAAAAATGGTGCAGACTGCACTTCACAACACCGAGTTTGTAAACGTCACTCGTCGACACCTTAAGAAACCTGCCAGCGTGTGGCGTTGCTACCATGTGGTTAGTGCGTCGTCTCCCATACCCCAAATTGTGGGTTCTCGGCCCGGCCAGAGCAGTACAATTACGACAACAGCAAAGACAGAAACAAGCTTTCTCCAAAATCACTTACTGCCCCTTTAATGCCTTAACAACCCTCTGACTCGTGGAATTAAATCTGGAGCAGCCACTGGGTTGCTCCACACGTATGGTAACGTAGAAGCTAACCTTACTTCCACAGAAGACTGGCCTGACACTCCTTCCTAATGAGGGTTATATCTAAAGCCATATGCTGTTACATTTACAATGTAAATGCATCCACGCAGCCCCGTCACAGATATGGTGGAGGTATGGAAGACAGTGAAGTAAATCAGTTCAGCGACTGCAACTAAAAAATGTCAGTACTTCAACTAAAACTACATTTAAGTCAGCTTTGAATCATATTTGAAAATTATCTGTACTTTTTTTTTTTCCCGTATCAGAACGTCAACTATATCAATGTGTATTAATTTTACTGATAATATGTAACAATTTTAAAGAGATTGATTCCAAAACATATATTCAGTCTTCAACCACCACAATAAGGAAACACTGCGGCGTTGAATACACACCTCTTGGAATATGTATACTGTATCATACATGTGTGGTTACTTTGGAACAGTGAAATGAGTTCCAAATGAAATAAGATATATCAGGCACAATATTAAATGTAAAAAAAAAAAATCAGATTGAATCAGCATAGTGTTTTGTTTTACCTAGTTCTTGTGTACCAGTGAATGATTTCTCTGGCCTGATAATAGAGAGGAGGGAAATGGGACGACCTACGCAGTGAGAGGGTGGAATAAATGGAGAGGAATGAATAGGTCAAGGACAGTGTGAGGGCACAGTGAGGCGAGGTCAGGAGAACAGATCGGAGAAAAGGCCTGGACCTGAGGCTGATGTTTGACTCAGAAGCTTCATCAAACACAATTAGCGCCATGTAAAGTTTGCTCAGTGCTCCAAAAGATTTCAGGGTTTATTTCGTCTGCCAGGGGCAAACAGGACAAACTATTCATTTGTCATTCATCTTCATAAACTGTTTGCTCTTTGCCTATGGGATTTCCACACATATGGGGGCGGGGGGAGGGACGGACAGACATAATTGCCTCATACATGTGTATCAAAGATAATCTCCCAAGTGAAGGGTTGATAGAATAGCCAGGTTACCATGGAAACAGAACAGACAGGTGTGTGTGTGTGTGGGTGTGTGTGTGTGTATTTGAGGCTATCCCCACCAGCCATACCACTCATATGTCTAACAGACCACGGAATGTTGTTTTGTTTATTTCTTTGCCAACCATGAACAATTATGTCTGAGAGAGACATAAATAATTATAAATGCAGAGGTGATGATGATTTTTAAGAAAGTCAGTTTATATTGATCATTTGAAATTTTTTCATGACCGGCATGACTCTCTGTTTTACCACTTCCTGTTACTGAGTTGAATAATAATAATCATAGAGGCTGTGTCGCAATAAAATCCAACATGCAGGATTTTAGTTTCAAACACAAGATGCCAGGACTACTCTGATGATAAATCCTACAAACTGAGTTTAATGTTTACAATACACCCTATAATAATAAAAAGGCACAATATACCCAATTATCCCCCCAAAGCTGATGCACAAAGCTGACATATATACAGAATATATAGAGCAAACATGCATAATTAACATATATTCTGCATGCATGCAGCATATGGCATGCACATGTCATCATAATTCATAAACAAATGCCCTCCCCTCCTCCCTCTGTGGAGCGTATCTCCGACCAGCTAGCGGCTACGTGGGCAAAAACTCAACATATGTTGAGAGAGACGCGTGGGACTTACATTATTATCTAGTAACGTCACAACAGTTGTGGCACAGCTCCTTTATTTTGTAAAGTGAGTGATGACACTGGGATATTGACAGCAACAACCGTAAATAGCAAGAAATAGGGACAGTGATGCAGGATCAATCTGACTGGGCGAACGGGGCGGAGCTTACCTGCTTAACATCAGCACGTAAGCACTGTCACGGACTGACGTCAGCCTTTAGCTCGGAGCCCCCAATACAACCTGAATTTACCTGAGACCTTTTCACTGAGCCACTGGTGCAGCTGTGGAGTCTTGTTTATAGGTTTTGGACAACAGTGGTGCTCAGTGGCACCGGGGAGTAAGACATATTTACACCGAGAGAGAGAGAGACGGACACATAGAATACAACTTTTACTTTTATTGTTGATTGTGTTTGTATGAACTGTGCAAACCCTAATCACGTATGACCAGAGGCAGAGGCACAGCTGTGGCCACCTACATTATAGAACACACCTTCCAAAAATAGCAACGAAGGAATCAGCTGATCGTTACACTTATCTAATTGATGGCCTGGCCACTGTCAGCTGGTGGAAAAAGATACCAGGGCGCCCCACACACACACACACCCACCCACACACACACACACACACACATTGTAAATGAGAAACTTGGAGCACAGAATGTCTCACATGATCCTATGCGAGCCGACAGGGTCCACGAGTCTCTCACACTGGTCATTCCTCGCATTCCACACGGTAACATTTGCGGCGCGGGCCTGCGCTGCTGGGCTCTCTACACTTTAGCCACCGTGCACCCGCTGGGACCGTCTTGTGACTCGCTCCCCTCAGAGCTGCTGACAGTCAGACCTTTGGTAGTGACGTAGGCCCGGCATTGCACCGTGTGCATGCGGCGGCAGAGGGGAGAGTGTGTCCGGGCCTTTTTAGTGAAGGGTCAGCCTGACACTGATGTCATCCGTGACCGTCGGGCATGAGATAACTCCTCAGCTCCCTGCGTCTGTGGCTTCTCTTCCATATAAGGACGTCTCCATTCATACTGCGGCTTAGTTATTCTTAGCGAGGCTGCAGTGCGTTTGGTTTTTCTGTGTGCGGGAAGGGCAAACTGCACACATTCACATCACTGCAGTGTTTTGCTGGCACATGCCAAAATAAATATAAAAATTATAACTTCATGATTGCTCAATAGTTAGCCCATTGTGTCACATGATGTACTCTTTGTAGTGATGTACTTTTCGGGACATCCCTGTCCTGCCTCGTCACACTGTCATCGATGACCTTCAGCATTGTTATTTGATCAGAGCACCTGACACCTTCAGCCTCTCTCTGGAGTCTTCCTTCTTAAATGGCACAGATGAGATATAAAAGTCGGTCCCTCTCGGTGTGTATACTTCCTCTCTCACACACACACACACACACACACACAAACACACACATACTGACAGGCACACATCCGTAACACCGCTGAGCCTCTCTCAATCCACTGGGGGCTCCCTCATGCCAGCTTTGGTGCCGCAAACACAGACCCACACATACATCAGCGGCGAAACCTGACCTGACGTCCGCACTCGACAGCTGCAACCCACTTTGGGTCCTCTTTCCCTGCGATGGGCCTAACTATGCATGACCATCAGCACTAAACTTGAGACGCCGCTATTAATAACACAGCGGTGGGAATCTCACTTTGGCCCGATGCTTTTTCCCAAACTCCTCTTGGCAGAGGTAAAATGAGGTGAATCGCTCCAAAACAATGAGGAGCTAGGGGATGCCTGGGACAGCTTCATCATATTTGGTGTGCAGCACCAGGCTGCCCTGTGAATAATTCAATAGTGGTGTGCAACTCAAAACGCGACGTGTGTTGAAAAGAGAAAAGGAGGGATTCCCTGTGTGTGTGTGTGTGTGTGTGTGTGTGTGTGTGTGTGTGTGTGCGTGTGCGTGTGTGCAAGTGGTGCTAAGCGGGGGAAGCCCCCCTCTCTTCGTTACTGCCTCTGCAGTGAGCCTCACCCATCTGACAGCCAATCAGATCACAGGGAGCAGAGAGGACAGAATTATGGGGGAAGCCAGGGATGGTGCTTGCCAGCAGCGATGGGGCGTAGGTGTGTGTGTGTTTGTGTGTGTGTGTGTGTGTGTGTGCGTGCAAAACGCTTACGTGTATATATATATATATATATATATATATATATATATATATATATATATATATTAATACATAAATACAGTGTGTTGATATATGAATGTGTGTTTATTTCAAGTATTTGTCTCTTTAACTGATTTTGACCTGCATGAGTCAAATGTGCATCACACCCGCACACACACACACACACACACACACACACACACCCTCTCACACACACTGGAATGACAGCATGATAAAGGGCAGTAGAGATGTAGAGAGCAGGGCAAACAGAAGGAACTGTTGGAAATGTTTACATATCCTGTTCACCTCTCCAGCTGAATGATGATAATGTGATTCAGGATCATGTTTATAATCAAACAGTCCTGAGGAGGATTTCAAGGACACTGCATCAATTACACTGACTGAGAAAATGTGCATGAGGGCTGACTGCTGAGGTACTTACATTCATGTTATTTTATTCAACTGAACATTGCACTTTAGACCAAATCGTGTTGATCGCATGAAGCAGAGAAGAGCAGGAGATGGAGGAAATATTGTTGGCCTGCATGGTTTGCACGCATCCGCTCCTGGAGCTCCCTAGAGCTAACAATAGCCCACCACTGGTTGAAAAGCACACACCATTTAATCCACTGCCCAACATGGCTGTGGTCCAGGCCACTTGCATCGTGTCGGAGACGAGTCATTGTAGTTTTTTAGTCGGGACATAAGTGGGGGACTGACCAACGGTCACAACCACGTTAACCTAGCAGGGGCCAAGCAAAGCAGCTCAAGACCAGAGACTGGTATAGGTGGGAGGGGCTGCCACGGCCGAGACAAGTCGGAGTGAAAACCGCTCTTACGATGATTAAGAAAACATCTCAAAACGGAGCTTAAGGCTGAAGCCAGATCAAGAACTACAGCCGTGTTACCCTACTGTATGTCCCTTGATTGACTTCCCAGACACTCAGCCTTTCCCACAACATTTACAGTAGTATTTCATTATGAAAGGCTCTATGTCAAAGTTCAATCGCTTTTATTTATATAGCACCAGGTCAAAACAGACGATATCCCAGGGCACCTTTCACACAGGGCAGTTCCAGACTTCGCTTTTTATAATATTACTTACAATAATAATACTTACAGGAGACTGTTGGCCACAGTGGCGAGAAACAGGAATTCCCTTATGATGGTAAGAAACCTTGAGCCGAACCCGAGCGCCGGGTGGGCGGCCATCTGCCTCCACCAGCTGCTTGGAGAGAGAAAGAGAGAGGACTTTCCACTAAGAAATAAATTATAGTAATAACAATAATGATAATAATTATAATCCTGTGATTGGACCACACCAGACACAATGCCCACATTCTGTCACACGAGTGCTCGTACTCATTGGCCAAGCCCTCCTCTTTCAGCCCTGACTTCATTTTGACTTTAACTACACACCTGTAAAGTTTTGTGACTGCATCCTGCTCAGGTTAAATCCTGCCAGACAGACAGGGAAAACAACTGCTGCTACGGTGCAGATAAAGCAGAAAATGTACGACGAGCGCTGAGCTCTTTGACCTCGGAACGAGAGAAACTTGTCTCACACGGACCCATTACATTTTCTTTTAGGGCTTCAGAGAAAATGTCTCCACTCGCCTCTGGTCCGCTGTCACAAGGCTCATTAAATGACCCCGCATAATAACCCAGTGTGAGCGCTGGAACAGGAATAAGCCTTGGTCCAGATCAGCAGTTGCCACACAACCACTTGAGCCTCCGAGAAACAACTCAAACCTTTCAGACTTGATTTGTAAATTACTGGCATTTCCAATCATTTGAACATGGAGACAATGGGCTGCTGTGTTGTTCCGCACTCATGATTGCTGCCGAAGGAGCATTTTTGTACGTGTGTGTGTTCTCAAACAGCGGTGCAGTGTTTTCTGCGGCTCAGGTCACTTGTCAGGTCACGGGTCAATTCAACGTCGGCTGACTTTTGACTGGTGCAGACGGGATTCTCCTGTCACCCAGGGGATCCTGCCTTCTTCATCAAATTAACTTTGGTGCACTTTATTCTTGTGTTTCACTCGTACAACCCAAAGCCATCTTTCTCACTGGTCCGAACGGAAAGTGTGTGAGCACAGTGACTTTGCTGATGGATACAGGCCGTGACGGAGCCGTGAGCAGCTAGCCTTAGACTGGTGCGGATGCAGCAGAGGAAGCAGAGACAGCGGAGCGTGACAGAATAGAGGATAGGACAGGAGTGCCAGTGACGTCTTACTTTTTCCACAAACACAACACAACAGTGATCAACATTATATTCTACATGTAGTATTTCTACTACTGGTTCTCTCAGTTGCTCGTTTGCAATCTTTCATACATGTGCACTGGCAGTTGTTCGCTGTATTTATATGTCAGGAGGTGTCAAGGTCTTACGTGGCCTCGCAGTGTTCCGTTGTGCGTTCTATGCTGCATTCATGCAATGATGTCAGAATGGGTGGAATTGGAAAAGCAAGATACCAACCAATTGTGTGCGGCTTTTTATAGAAAATAGCTTCATGTGTTGTATCAGTGTTCATCAGGGATATTTTTATTTTGATGTAATTGCCTGCATTGGTGCAATTTAACGCCTGTAATTCCTTTCACTAACTGGGAGATTGTATTGCCGTCAGAAGTCCCCGATACGTTTCTTCCAACTTGACTGCTCGTAATCATGGTTTAATCAATATGACATGTACACAGGTTATTTTTGTGGTTTAATATGTCTACATACATGATAAACACCGCCTCTGTGGTAGATTCAAATACAGTGGGTGTGTACAGGACCACATTCACAAACATGCACAAAACGCACACGCCCACAGACTAAAACAATGGCACCCATGCTGCCGCGGCTGGTAGTAATCGAAGCAGTGGGTGTTGAGCAGTCACACATCCCGACTCTGCAGCTCCCGCAGCAGAAATACCTGCAGGAAACGAGGAGGGCACATCTCAAAGGAGAGAGAAAGAAGCAGAGGTAGTAGCATGCATTAATGGCATATGAGGGATGCCCTAATGGGATTCATAAACAATCGAACTATGCGATTGAAATAAGAGACAACTCTAACCGTTTCTCTAAGCTTGGCCGGACAATGGTGAGCCTTGTTATTTTGCAGGTCAAAGTTCAGTCACATTGAATTCACAAGGGCAAACAGGAAGCAAATACATCTTGACCCCTTCTTCGCTCAGATTGATGCGGGCTGAATTCTGGTGTGACAATGGCATTACTCTTACTTGTCTCTTTGCCCCTTGGAATTGGCCATAATTCAATGCTTTGCCGGCTCACTTGCCACTTATGACGTAGCACTGCTCTGTGAACGAGTTAGGGTGCTGTGAGCCAACATGGTGCGAAAACAAGAGATCACATACTCACATTTTGAAAAAGATACACCAAGGCCCTGCAAGTTGTGTCAAAACGGTTTTCAAGCTCTAAAAGTTGGTGGTTTAAAGTTTTTTGTTCTCCGCCACGAGCTGGAACTACTGCACATTTCCATCCAGATCCACTTTTGCTGGGTCAATCGATATACCTGACAATGGCAAATTCCTACAAGAAAAAGAACAACCTCTCATGCACACAAAACATTACATGAACTAAATCATGTCCTTTTAAGGACTGACACAGAAATAACAATTACATTTCTATTTAGGTATTATGTCTCATGTTGGAAATAGAAACACAGAAGACATTCTCGAGCTGTGAGCCCTCTGGGGAAATCTGGAGATAATCAGTGAATTCCAGACCTGCTGGGCTCTGCCTCTCCTCATAAGTCTCCTGAGACCAGGACTTGTCAGTTTGGTGTGTGTGTGTGTGTGTGTGTGTGTGTGTGTGTGTGTGTGCGTGCGTGCGTGTGTGTGTGTGTGTGTTGAATGAGTGGGCCATGGGGGAGGAGTCAACCCACAATTATATCCTTATTATATACTTCAGAACCAAATTAAGGAAATTACTTAAGTGCCTTATGAGGAGAGATGGGGTCACAGATTGCGTTTCATGGGTTAAAATGGTGACCTGCAGGGCTGCTGTTTTGTTTGTTTCCAGGATGCTTCGCACCGCATACCCTACAAAACGCATAGCTGCCATCTGTCAGTTGTACTTCCCTTTATCCGGTAAGTCATTCAATGAGTTGGCTGCATTCATTGCTGACAAAATTCTGAAAATCAGACAAGCTGTCAGTTCCCTAATATCAGGTATAGAGTCTGTATTACAGTCACTGAAACCAATTCCACTGATGGTATAAATTTAACATATCAGCTGTGAAACTTTTAATAAAAACCTGTTTCTTGACATTCTGCATACAAACCTCTTCAAAGATGTTTTTAACTGCATTGTGTACAATTTTTGAAAATATTGAACACTTTTCATATTACACATATGAGTCACACTCTCCACTAGCAGTGTTATTGACAGGCCCTTAAGAAAAAAACAATTGTGATACTTCACTAATTATCATTTCAAACTTCCGTTTAAAAGTAAAATCATTGGAAATGTTATTTTTTTATCAATTGCATCATTTTCTACTTGAGTTTTACAGGATTTTGATAGTGGCACTTCTTGCCAAGGTCCTGAATGAGATTCAGTTAAAAACACTGACCACAACATATTGATAGACAGTCTGGGAACATGAGAAGGAAGGTCTTGCACAGTGCTAAAGTAGTTGACGTTGTATCTGAAGGACATGGACTACAGTGTGTTGTTTGAGCATTTATTCTTGGGGGTCTTCTATTCAAAATCGAAACACTTCAACTATAGCTCAGATTTTGGAAAAGAACTAAATTTTGTATTATAGTTTTACAGGTGATACACAGATTTATGTAACAATGTCAAGAGCTGACTACAGTCCCATACAGATGCTGAGTAGGTGAACTAAACAAATCAGTTTGGTTGCATGTGCTGAAATCTTTTTTACAAGATAAAACTGAAATAAATGTTTTTGGGGCCAAATGATAATAATGATCAAAAGTCTGCTCATCACACAGACTTATTATCAAAGTTCATAAGTTCTCAGGACTTTTGTCTTAGCAGGACTAAGGAAAGCTGGCCCATGGATGTATCTTGCGTAGACTTGAATACTTTAATGCCATCTTCATGAATCGTCTAGCTTCTGGAGAGTAGCGTTTAGATTTTTATGCACCACAAATCTGGAACACACTCCCAGAAAATCTGCTCTGCTTAATTTCATGGTTTAACAGTTAAGAATTTTCTGTTTGCTGCATTTTATATATTTTTTTATTAAGGTTTCAATAAAACCTGTTTATTTTAGTCTTCCACTGAAACTGTTATTCTCCTGTTTAATATGTTTAATTCTATGTCAGCTAACATTTAATCTTATATGTCATTTTAGCCTTTTTAAATTCTATTTAAATGTCTTTTGAAATTATCTCAGGTTTCTTTTCTCAATGACTGGTTTAAAAATGGCACTTTGAAGGGCCTCATTGTTGAAAGGTGTAACACAAATAAAGTTGCCTTATTTTTAGATTTCTATTATAAAGACACATGTCACATGCTCCATTCTAGCAACAGAAGAACTGTTTTTTAGAGTCCAAGTTGGTCGTGGTGTGTTTGGTTGAATCCCTGCTTCCTTGTGGACAAGCACGCAACAATCGCTTGCTCACAACATAAAAGATTTGGGTCACATTTTTTGAAAGCCGCCGACTGGTGCAGTTTTGGCGATTGAATGAACAGAAGATGCTACCCAGACTTAAATCTGTAAAGGGAACCTTTGCATTAGCTATCAGAAAAGGGTTTGTGGAGAGCATTAAGTGTTGATGTGTCTTAATTGTGTCTCAAAAACTATACTAACAGTCCTTCACTGATACTTAGGAATAAAAGAGCAATCCCTTTAATCCCTTGAGTGCCCTTTAGGCTGTGGGCAAGAAACAAAGAGATAAAATGTGTTATCTCCACTTGTGGACTTGAGGATGATGAGTTGCTATCGACTGACCACCCAATGCAAGACATGGAAAATGCTGGTGCTGATGCACGTCACTGATCTCACAAGACCTCTATAGTCGGGTATTGTCACATCAAGGTGACGTTCAATGTTGTTGTTGTTGACATGGTATAGTTTCTTTTAATTTCACATGAATTTGCATTGGAATGTATTTGTTTGCAGCGTCTGCACTTAAAGGTAGAAGTAGAAGTGGGCCGTGCATGCTCTATACTCTATATAAGGTGGAAAAAGCTCATCCCTGTGTCCTGATTGTATCTGAGTTTGGTCTATAGAACATTTGTGCAGACAACGCAAATATTTGCACCTTCTTCCTTCCACTTTCTCTGACAAACCACCTCTGAACAAACAGACCCAGTCACACACACACACACACACACACACACACAAGTCAACATGAACAGTTGAATGAAAAATTGGCATACTGGAATGCCAATGGGAGAGCCACACAAAGCGGTTGTGCTAACTGGTGTATAAAGCTAGTGTCCAACTTCCTCGGTATCTTTCTGCAAAAGCCCTCTCCTTCTTCACACGGTCACGATAAAAATAGCAACGATAGCATTCCTCCATTTCTGATACTATGACAGGACGTCCGACGAATAATTGGCTACCACATCAACACTTCACTCAAATATTTTATTCGAGTGGAAATATTTGAACTCGAGCAACTGGCACAGATTTCGTGTCTTCGCATCATGCTACACGCGAAATTCATGTCTAGTCGCATCTTTTCATTGACCTTGTATGTAATCTTCATGCGCAAATAAGCTTGAAGCTTGAAGTTGTGTGTTTGCCTATTTGACAAATGTTTATGCACTCTATTGCTACTACTACTATTTTTGGGTAATATCTACATGGTTGAATGCACTTGACAAAAAGCGTCTGCTAAATGAATATAATGTAATGTAATGAATAATTAGCATCGCGTCCGGTGTAAACGCACCATTAGCCTGTTTGAATCAACTAATGATTGGTTGCACCAACAATAATATTGAAATGAATGAATGTAATTGGAAAAACAAATGCAGTCAAACTAAGAACTCATTTTACTTAACTAAATGCACACCAAGCAGAGATGCACTGCAGGTGAAATAGTAAATTCAATAATATGAATGTAATTCCCATGACACCTGACTGCAAAGAGAGAGAAGACCTTGAAGAGCACAAGACCTGTTGAAGCTGGTTTTCCCAGATCCAGAAAGTAACTGTGTCGATGCTTTCGCTGGCAGGGAAGTGATTGGCAGGCCTTCGGTAACTAGAAGTGGTTTAATAGGCCGTGCAGCCCTCGGGCCCATTTCCGACCCCACCCTGAATCCGTGCCTCTCCCTGCCCACTACGAATGCCTGGGAACTGGGTGGGCAAAGAGCGTGCAAGGGCAGGGCAGGGTCCTGTCGGCAGGGGGCTATCTGGGGTTGCTGGGCAGGACACAGTCTGTGGAGATGAACTCAGGGACCTCGCCCTGACGGATGTAGCTGGCACACATTGATGTCAGTGTACAGTGATTCATTAATGGGTCCATTAGAAACTGTCACGAATCCAATGTTGGGGAGGAAGTGTTAGTCAGTGTCAGTGTGCAAGGACCTCAGTGAATCCGCAGTAAAACCCTTTGGGCTTTTCAGGCAACGTGAAAGCAAATTATTAGCTATTTACTTAGTTAAAATACTGACATATTTGGCAGTTATTGTTTCATTTCCTTATTCTACTATTACTGTTTTCCCGGCCTGTACTTCTCTCTCCTTCCACTCTTTGTCTCTCCAAATGGGAGGTTTTTTGGACACACGCAGAGCCCTGGATCTGAATGAGAAGCACGTTCAGCATGAATAAGAGAGGCAGGGGAGGGGGTGTCTGCATCATCACTGCCTCTCAAAGCCAGCAGCAACTCCACATCGATATTTGCCCCCCCCCCCACACTTTTGTCTCTCTCTTCCCCTGTCTCCTTTTCATCATATACTACCTTGGTAGCCTTTATCTATGATTCACACACTCTGGTGGTGACCAATCCCAAGCCTGCGTTGCCTCTCAGCAGAGAATAATGCGGATGAATGAAGGAAGGATGCTCCAGGGAGAAGCTGGCTGTTCTTACTCACTGGCTGTTCAGGCTCTTGCATCAGCAACTCGTGCTCCTTACGTCAGCACAGCGTCTCTCCTGCGTAATCATGCATACGTGGAAGTACGTGGAAAAAGTACGTGGAAAAAATCTCTCTCTTTCTCTCTCTCACACACACACATCCCCATCACCCCTTCCGTAGCTGGTGCTGTTGTGCGCATTGAGCCCGCAGCAACGTCGGTGTGCGCTGAATATTCAGGCAGCTTGGTACTGACATTTATCTGGAACGTCTCTCAGACACATGGCAGTGTTAGAAACATGACCTGAAGCGTTTCACTGACAACATTTTTGTGTTTCACGGCAAAACGTGTAGACCACAACAACTCCGACACTGTGGGGAACACAACACACGGTGTTTGGTGAATAATAATAGCCTACATTTTGTGGATTGACTTGCTTTACATGCTGTAGGTGACAATTTGAGCAGATTTGTCTTCAGCCTGTATTTGTGTGCATTTTGACCAACCTGGCACCCTCCACATCCTGTTTGTAATATGCATGTGCTGACAGCTGTCACTGAATGGGGAGGAAATGTTGTCCATTCATTCATAATAGAATGAGAATATGATTATTGATACAAAAATGGACATGAATGATGAAATGGATGCATGAGACACTGGCACTCACCTTTGCTTTCCGCCTCACTCAGTGTCTTTGCCTTCCCTACACACAGACACACACACACACCGTTTGAAAATCGGCTGATCGAAACCAAAATAGACTCCTCAACACAAGATGCAGTGTTGTCGTATCTGCTTCACCATTTATCCACTGTATCTGACTTCATGAATGTCACACAACCAGCACAAAGCCACATGCTCGTAACCATTTGAGAGACAATCTGATAATTTAGCAGGCCTGTCGTCACATGGATCATATTTTCTCTCCGCTCGCTTATGAATTGTAATAAGAGTCATGAGATGAATCACCATGAGGCTCACGATCAAAGACACAGTTCTTGTCTTCCACACAGGGACGGAACACAAGCGATGTGGCTCCTCTACAGTATAACCTTGGCAGTGTGTTCCACCAAGAGTATTGATTGCATCACATTAAGCTTCGCTGTGCATGTCACTATTCCCCATGTGCTGCATGTGCCCGTAGACAAGCTGAACACCCTGTGGATGACTGATCCAGGCTGTTATGGTCAATGCATGTGCGTGTGCATGTGTGTGTGTGTGTGTGTGTGTGTGTGTGTGTGTATAAATGTCCTCTCCACAGGGCCTCGATAACACACCGGGCCCAGAGAGGAAGATAGGTCTGTAACTTGCACACAGGATGTTCCCAGCTTTCCCTGGGCTCCCTAGAGGCCACAGAGGTCACCCAAGACAGCCCTCTGCACCTCTGGCCTTTTGAATAAATGATGAATGAAGAGGCAGAAGGAGGGAATCACAATCTGAATGACTTTTACACTACTGCTGCTGCAAGTAGCAATAATATGCAGTTGCTCAAGGACATGTAAACATGTGTACAGGAAATGAAATAAAATATCTGCTACACATCCCTGTCTGTTTGATATGACAGAGACGAACGCAGACTGCCTTCGGTGTATGAAAAAATATTAATCACAGAGCAGCTCTGGACATAGCAACATTAATTCTCTTACTTCCTGGGGTTTTTATTTGTAAACCAATGCCTCTATCATATCCTAATATGAGGCTGTAGTATCAGCACGCAATTTGCTCAGCTTGCCTTTCACAGCAACTTCCAAAGCAAACTAGTCAACACATTATATACCATCATTAAAAACTACAATATATGTGTTTGGAAGTTATGTACTGGAGTAATGTCTGGGTTAGACACAGTGACATGAAGAAGGAACACTCATTGCACTTGTGCCGAATATGTCGCACAACGCAAAAAAAGCAAAACTCAATGTTAGAAAAAGTTTTAGTCTGTGGCGATTACAAGAAATTCTCTTATTCTCTCTTCATAGGACCCATCCTGGAGTCCTGTGGATGCTGGACGATACCCCTGGAAAACAACTAAAGGTTTCTGGATTCATTTTGGATTAAACAAAGAAGATGTTAAGGTTTAATATAAAATATAAAAGTGCTGGCAGCTTCATTTCCTTCACAGCCGAGCCATCTCCATCTCTTTTTATGTTAAGCTAAACTAATCACCTGCTTGCCCTGTAGCCTCACATGTTGCACACACATATGACAATGATATGAATGTTCTTATCAATAGAATAAGCAAGAGAATAAGTGTATTTCCCAAAATGTTCAACTCTCAAGAAGAAAAATGTGTTCGTTACCCTGACCCCCTAAGGCGAGTTGTTCCTGGAAAAAGGCATTGAAATGCTTCACAATGACCTTTGCAACTGAAACCTAAAGCAGCCAACAAGTCGAGCGTTAACCATAAATATTAATTTTAAAAGGAATAAATACAAAAATCACATTTGGCTCGCAGCTCAGAAGCTCTGACAATTTGACCTGCATCGCCATGTACAGGTAGAAAATGGAACCTTCTGTTGTCGCATTGTAGAAATGAACGAGGTCGGTCAAGGAATTCAGGTCACTCTCGGATGCTTTAACTCACAGTTTGTGTTTTGGCCATAAGCAGGAATAAAGAGCCAAAGAATTCAGGGAACAGAGGACGGGAGGAAAAGGTAGCAGTGAAGTGAAGAGGTTAAAATAGGAAGACAGGAGGAGTGAGAGTGTAACCGGGTTGGGTGGGGGCAAAGATGATGGATGGAGTAATACAGGATTAAAAAAAAGGGATTAAGGGAGGAGGCTCCACTGAGCATCCATCGGAGCAGCAGTAGAGCTGAAGAGCTGTGGTGCAAGGAAGCAATGGGTGAGGGAGGGGGGCGACAGGACAGAGGTGCACATCCTGAACTGTTGGATTAAGTGTGGGTATGACTCAGGAAGTGTGTCCATTTGTGACTTAAGATATGCCAAAGCTGAAGGTCAACACGGCCACAATGCTCCGCAGACGCGCGCGTAAACGCACGCAACGCGTGCACTGCAGGGAGGGGAAACAGGGGACGCTTCCTGGTGTAATAAGCAGTCGCTGGGGGGAGCGCAGGATGCAGCACTGACGAGAGGGACGGATGTGTGCAAGGAAATCTCTGAATAAAGGATGAAACAGAAAAGAGGGATGAGAGGAGAGAGGGCCCAAGGCAAGAGTATATGGCCGCTGAGGGCTTGTGTGGCTAAGACTGCTGATAATGGCCGGAGGAAATCACAGAAGCATTGCGATATCAATAGATCTCCTCATAATAAATCAGGCACTTGTATATGTATATATGCAGCACACATAAAACAACGGTATTCTTGACTGGTATATCAAAGCTAATTAATTCACCATGGATTTCTGAACACTACAAACACAAGGCTAATATCCTGGCCGCTGTAAATTATTTCTTGCGCTGTGGCCAAACATCACTCCAAAAACTGCTGCAGATTTTATTAATTCACTGCGGAGTTCGGACGGTATAATTATTGATTCTCACGTGGGCAACATGGTCATTAAAAGGAGCCCTAAACAGAGCATCCACGCGCGAGTTGAGTTTGTGGTCTTGAGCGATAAAATAGTACAGTAGATATCCATCCATGTTCCCTCTCTCCGTTTATCGGAGTTCATTTGACCAGCAGAAGTTGTAATGAAAAAGATATTTGCAAATAATCTTTACTCAAGATGATGGCTAAGTGTTAAACTAACTAAGAAATAACATTTGCAAACGGGAGATAAGAATAGATTTTTCATAATATGGAAGGCAGGCAAATGGACACATTTTATGAATTTTGCTGTACACTTGCAATGATAATAAAGCCTCTTATGTCTTATTCTTCAATATCTTCAATTCATCAACCTGCATGCATGTGTGGAGTATACTGTAAATGAGGCCACCCAAAATTATCCATCTATACCGTTTATCCTTTACCTATCCTCGCGACTGGGGTGAGGGGTGGAATCAATCCCAGTTGACATTGGGCGAGAATTGGAGTACACACTGAACAGGTTGCCAGTCCATCATATAGAGACGAAAAACAATTCACACCCATTTACATCTATGTGCAATTCAGAGTCTCCTGTAAACTCCACCTGCATGTCTTTGGACTGTGGGAGGGAGCCGGTGTACACAGACCTGCAAATTCCACAAGTAAGATCCTTAGTTGGCCGTCAGGTTCGAACTCAGAAACTTCTTACTGTGAGGTGACAGTGCTGACCACTCTACCACCGCGCCGCCCTCCCGAAAAATACCCTTACGTCACAATTTTATTTAAGCGCTTGCCCTGTTGCACTTGACATTGTTCATTCATGTGAGCTAATGTTGGCTAATGTGATGTGGCAGCTGCTATAGCTTAGTGGATTGCTGACTTTGGTACACAAGGTCAGGGTTTGACTCCCAGTCGGGGCTTGGTTAAAAAGGGAAGGGAAGGCCCTTAATGCAACCTGCCTACCTCTGATATGAGTCAAAAATCCATTGTTGTAAGTCGCTTTGGACAAAAGCGTCAGCAAAATGAATGTAGGCCTAATGTAAAGCTAATGTTATCAGTTGGTGGAACTGCCAGCTTGTCTCCAGCTATGAAAATTGTGACTTCATAATAATTTAACAATATTAGAGGCCTCAGATGTGGATGTAATCTGTCTCAGCCTGCTGTCAATCAATTAAATCTTCCCCTGCATGCGCGCCACATTGAATATTTAATGTTTGAGCTGTAATCATCTCGAGCTACTGTAAATCCTGAACACATTGTTAGCGAAAGAGCAGGTGGACGCAGCACGTATGTAGCCGCCAGATAATGGGAGGTGAGCGTGAGCAACAGTGAGTGGCTCTGTTCCAGCGGACAGAGTGCAGTAATAATGACGTGATTTACTGGGGGGAGAACTGACTGACACTGGCCTTTCTCTACTCACCTCACCGGAGATCAGAGAACCACGTGTAGCCTTCGCAACTTCGCAACAAGTTAACAAATCCCAGAATCCTTTTAAAGACAGTAAGTGCTGCACAACTTTACTTGCTTCAAAGACACTCAAGGCACACAGACTGAAGGACTCTGAATATCGAACCATCTGATTGGTGGCCAACCTTCTCCTTCTCCTGAGCCACAGCAGCCCAAGTAGTAAAAGCAGAACCGTCGAAAGTCAGTCTATAGCCAACATTGTTCACATTTTTCGGGGAGGGGGGGGGGGTTTCTGACTTTATCCTCTGGATCTTTATCTTTAGACACCTCACCTCAAATCTTCCCAATTACCTTGGAGAGTGCAGTATTATTATTATTACATGTAGGAATAAGGGCCAAATGTGGGCGGTTCCTGGTATGGGGTGACTTTTCATATCCCTATGATTTACTCAATCCTATTTACATTAAAATGAGTCACATATTCATAACAAATGGCTTAAATTTATCTAGGTCATATTTATCACTTAAACCGAGATAATAGACATTTAAAACATTTAGTATTTAAAGAACGTTTTTTTTGCTAAATGTATTCTATTTAATGTACCAAGAGCAAAGAACAATAAACCATTAAATGATAAAAACCTTAAAATAAAATTTAAAATATGCTTTAATTACTTTATTGACTAAGCTAAACTGCCCCTAATCATATACATGAATCAGATTAAACTATAATTATATTATTGTTGATCTGGAAAAGGTTAGCTAGCAAATGTTGATCACTCAAAGAGCTATGGCTAACCTAGCTCAAAATTGTCCACCCTTTTAGGTCTATAAAACCTAATGGGGTGGAATGTGAACCTTACAGGTTGGAAATTCTAAAAGAATAAATTGTATTTTGTGTTACAAATTTATATCACAGTCCGGTGAGGAATTGTTTTGCATATTTTAGTGTTATTAATAATCTAACAATAATTATTATTTTAAGTCCCTGAGCTCGACCAATATGTATTTCTAACAGTTAATCATGTCACTGTTTGGATAGAATGCTAAAAATATTAAAGATTATGAAGCCCAAATGTTACCGCATACCAGGAATTACCATATATGAAAATGTGAGACACCGGAGGCCAAATTTAAAGGTTTTTACGTCACCAGCCCTCATATATTGCACAAGAGGCACCCATCTTCTTTTTGTTCCTTTTCAGCTTCTGCTATTTCTTCTTTGACCCACAGGAAGGAGTTCTGCTGCTGAGGCACAGGATGTGGGCTCTCACACGGACTGCGTGCGATTATCTTGACCAGTGAAGTGGACTGGTTTGAGCTGGACCCCATGGTGGTTCGTTGGACCCCAATCTTCCTCTCTACTGGTTTGGGACCAGGTGTGACGAGCGGGATTTCATTTGCTCCATCCCAGTGCGTTCAGTCGTTCAGAGAGGTAATTTCAGGGATTGTTGAGAGTTCATTTGTCGGCACCAGCGGATCACTCCTCAAATGAGAAATATTTGTGAAGTGTGTGTGTGTGTGTGTGTGTGAGCGTGGCATAACACCAAAAGCTGTCAGTCGCTCTCGCTCTCTGCCATTGGCCGCAGAACGTCAGGTGTGACGGCAGTTGTATTTAACCGCCCCGGCAGCCATCGCACGTGCCCCCTCTCCCAACGGGTACACACAGACACTCCCCGGCACAGAAACGTAATGAGCAGAGACCTATTAAAAATCAATTTCATAGCTTCTCTGCCTGCTCTCTTTATGTTCCACTCTAACAGGAAAAGCCATCGTTGGGATTGCCCAAAGCATTAAAAAGGGAAGGGGGAGCGCGGCCTTGATGGACAGGCTGAACCCACATTTACAGGTCGGGTGCAATATGTGTATCTGGGTAGGTGTGTGGTTAGATGACTTACACAGCCTCATGGAGATGTCATAGGCCTGACAGTTGGCTCAACAGCTACCTCCGTTTGCTTTTGGTTGAAATAAAAATCTACCTCCCATCAGGTAAAGATCCGGTCCTGATGAATTTAAACAAACATGGATGTCATTTGAAAGCGTCCATTGTTTACTTCATGCAGAGTTCAGTCCGACCGTGGAGAGGAAGAGGGACACTGCTTCGCTTAACGGAGGTTAATGACAATATTTGTGTTTGTTAGCCCGCTAGCCATAGTAACTCATGAGCTAACGGACTAATCGATTTGAGAATCAATAAGTGCAATCAATTAGCACTACAGGCACCAGTAAAGTGTTTCTGCATCTTAGACACAGTTTGTACATTTCTGTTTCTATAATCAAGCTCAGTGTTAGTTGCCATTCCTGATCAGTCAATCTATCCATTTGATAGGGATGGGCAGATCCATTTTTCAAGAAGAAAATCGAGACCAATATTATATATATATATTTTTTTTAAACTGGGGTGGCTTCATCACTTCCTAACGTTTTCAGTACGTTCATATAATGCGAGTGTGCACGCATGCTACGCCACGTGAGACATGGCAGAAAGGAAACATAGTGTGGTGTGATGCTACTTCTCATCTGTAGATAGGACTACAGCGAGCGCGAGCAAACGACGGTTTGTTTTGAAAAAGTCATGGCCTGTTTAAGAAGATTAAGAAAAAGAAAATGTGCACTTGTTATTGGTCATTTATTTTATTCATAGCTATGTCAAAATAATTTATTGAATCATAGTGTAAAATGACTGTATATTGCAATTTTTAGCATACAAATTTTTATTTATTTACTTGTAATAAATGTATTACTAATAGTGTAATGTGATTTGAATACCCATTTTAAAAAAGTACAGTATTAGTATTGATATCGCTGAAGTTGTAACAGAATGAATCGGTATTGTATTGAATTGAAACAGTTTGGTATCGCCCTCCGCTAACATTTGACTTTGCTATTAAAGGAAAGTTGCTGTTTGTGGGAAAAACTGGAGGCAAATATTTGTTAAATATAGTCATCTTTTAAATGAGAACTATGATGAAACATATTAAAATACATTTTTAGAAAACACAGCACTGATTCAAACAGTGCAGCAGTTTGAATTTCAAATTAAAAGTGACAACCTTAATTTATGTGTTAGTGCTGTAGATCAAACATGTGTGCTGAAAGAAATGCCAATGCAAAGTAAATTTTATTTTTAGAAGAAAATTCAGTCAAGTGGTGAAAACAAATCTGTGGAGTCCTTTGTGTCTTTGATTCTTTGTGTGTGTCAGTGTGTGTGTCCATTCTCAGAAGACGACAGTTGCACAGTGTTTGTCTTTGACTTCATAGGCCTCATCATCTCTTATTTCTGTCCCTCACCAATGTGCTTGTGTGCTCTCTCTCACACACACACTTATTAGACCCACAACTGTCAGTGTACCATTATCAAAAAGCTTTGAATACCGACTGAATATCATCTAAAAGCCGGAAAACTAGGTTTTTTTTGGTCTGCGTGAACAAAAGACAGAGGGTGGGGTTGCATCTTAAATTACACCGTTGCAAGTGTTGTGATCGTAGACAGACACAGATCCTAGCTCTTTTCTAGTTTAGTTGAGTTTCTGTTTTTGGAACACGGAGAACCAAAGGATAGCATGACACACATTTGCTGGGCACTAAGGGGATAGCACTGGATAGATGGATGGACGGATGGTCTCTCTCTCATACCCGTCAATTTATTTCCCTCCCTCTCTCTGGAAACCAATCCCAGGAGGCTTAAGGGTCCTCTCACAGAGTCCAGCCCGTATCACCATGCGCTCGCTGGTATCTAATAATAAAACCCTTCTTCTCCGCAAAGACGAGAGTTCTCCATGTTGGAGATTATCGACTTCACCAGTTAACAATAACACCATTTTCACATACCGAGATGAAGCCTACGCACGGCTCAGAGAGACGCCACACACCAGCCAGTCCCTATCTGGAGACACACACTGAGAAATTCTGTCGTATCCTTGTCGGGGGGAGAGAAAAAAAAATCAATCTGTCGCGTTGCACCATCTTATTGATTCACACATCTGGCAACTCCTTCCTTTTTTAGGTCTGACGAGCCATGATATCTGGTAACCGCCCAGCCCTGGGGAGCCTTCTTGATTTTAGATCAGTGAGACGGACGCCGTGAAACAGACCTCCGATGCTCCATTTTTTCGGTCACCTTTCGCTTTCCGGCCACAGGAAATCTTCTCAAAGCTCCACCCTGTTATTCTGGGGAGAAAGTCACAAGCAGCAATTTGGAGACACCATTTTACTCTATGAACTAAAGTCGACAGATGAAAATCTGTCACTCCTGTCATCGAAATTCTTCTATGAAGAAGAAGACGAAGTTTTCAATTAGAGGTCTCATCTACAAACACACACACACACACACACACACACACACACACAGGTGTAGCACTGGGCGGGAAAGGGAACAGGGCCCAAGGGTGGGGGGGCTGGAAAGCCTGCAATAAAAAGGTTTTCTTTGTTTGTAATAAGTGTTTTCTAAGTAATTAGTGTCATAACTTAAATCACAAATTGGCTCAATACATTGGTTGAGAGAGGTTCTCTGAGGGACTCTAGTGAAGTCTACACACACACATATATATGAACATATATATATACTGTATATACAGGTTAATCTAAAGGATCAGCCAACATAAAGAGCAAAAAATATGAGGCCCGACTCAAAAGCATGATCAACCTTTTGGTAACAAAGATAGCGTTGGAGACCCACGGCTATTTCATTCCCTGATTTAGAGGAAAATTGACATGGTAATTTCCTGGCAGATTCCCATAAGATTATAGGGGACGTCATCCCAAATTAATTTTGTTTGAGTTTCGATGATGATTTGAGGACTAAATATGGCGATGGATGGCGTCCTTGTTCCCTTCACTCACTTCCTTTGAAGCGCTGTTCAGTCAGAAATGGTCGTAAAATAACGATTAAATTCCTTTTGAAGCCTCATTCCTTATTTCTTCCTCGAATCGGACGAAAAATATCTAAATACAGATGACGTCTGTAACCCCACGGCCATGCCTGGAATTACCAAAAAGAAGTTACTTAGCTTTCCTAATATTTCACACGTTTCAAAATGTACGACAAAGTGGCCCCTGACAGACTCGGTCCCCTCTTTTAAAGTGCGTCTTTAACCGAGTCCTGGCGGGTGTGCGTATTGATTGGAAGAGGCATTAGCTCTCTGGTTATTAATAGCCTGTGGAGGGAAGCCTAATGGGAGCTCCACTTCCTCCAACTGGTTTATTCATAGCAGGATCATTAGTACCATAATTGACCCCTTTCCTGCTTGTCAGTCGTGCTGACTACAACACGCCCTGTGCGAGGTTCACCTTTGTCGATGTACCTGTCTTTATCTTTCTTTATCTGTCACGTCTCTCTCTCTCTCTCTCTCTCACACACACAAACACACACACACACACACACACACACACAAACAAAGACATGAATGCACTGATGCAACACTGATTTCTTTCCTTTCTCTGCTTCACACTGGCCCTCTCCTCCTTTGTACAATCTAGAATGCACACATTTATATTCTCTGCATTTCCTTCATTGTAATTCCTGGTCATTCGTGTGTGTGTGTGTGTGTGTGTGTGTGTGTGTGCGCGTGCGTGTCACTCTCTCTCTCTGCTCTCAGTGGGAACTCAGCTCCTTCTACTCGTTCCCACATCCAGTACTCTGACAAGAGGCTGGCCTGATCACCCCACCGCCCCACCTCCCCCAGCGCAAGTCCCCCCGAGGCGACAAATTATTCATAAACTATTTCCTATCTTTATAGATATGCTTTCAAAAAGCTTTTCCTGTTCCTTGTCCACCATTTAAGCTGCATTAAGAGAGAGAGAGAGAGCGGCGAGTGCATCTGTACATGTGTGCGAAGGCAGAGTGTCTCAGCCGTCTCCGAGATGTGCCTTGGCTGAAGCACGGTCCTCCCCTCCGGCGTACATCTTGCAGTAACTGCAAACACGGAGCCGCATCCCCCCCCCCCCCGCCTCTCTCTCCGTCTCTCGTAGCCCACTGCCCTACAACTCCGCACTTCCTCTTTCGCGCGTAAGATGCAGCAGCAAATAAACCGAAAGGAGCTGCCTCAGTAGGAAAAGCAGGATCGGACACAATTATATTCTGTTTTGTCTTTTCCATCACGTTGCCCTCATTCTATTTCTTTTCTATTTATAGGGGGTGAAACTAATCAATAAGGAATATTTACTCTTTCCTGCTCCACGCATGGCCTCTCTGCCCACGCGTATCCTGTTTGTCAAGCTCAATATCCAACAGCTTCCTGCCCTGAGGCACAGCTCGACACTGTGATACCATTGTAAACAGCTGTTTAACAATTCACACGGCTTGTGTTGATTTGAATGGTGTTACTGGTCACTAGCTCGTCTCCGTAGAAGAGAAGAATGCAGGAAACGTAGAGCCGATGCTCAAACTATCAGGTGGTGAAAGGAATTCATTTTGAACAGACTCGGTCTGATGTGACACATCAGATTTAGTTTTTTTATATTTCTATATTTATCCTTTGATTGTTTTTGGAGTTCTTACAGTCCTGGTTTTTTACTTCAATCACGTCATTTCTTTGCACCTGACACATCAGACATCAGACATCGGATTATGCCCATTATTTATATTTATATTCTTTATTCTTTGATTGTTTTGGAGTTCTTACAGTCCTGGTTTAACTTCAGTCACGTCATTTCTTTGCACCTCTTTCTTCTTCGTTGGTATAACAGCACTTAGCTAATTCAGCACCACGGATTATCTGGATGAACCGACTCCTGATATCGTCACCGCAGTCGAGGATGGAAACATTGACGGATTAGCACTGTCTTTTTAGAATTTTGCTTAAAAATTGGTTGGTTGCACAATTCTGTCCCCCAAGTTTAAAATGACTATATCCATATACATAAGTTAAGTCTTTGATCTATTATTTGTCACTCGGAGGAAAAAAGACTGAGGACATCATGTGAGCGGATAAAGAATGGCAGGACTGGGGGGGGGGGGGGGGGGGGGAGGAAGGAAGGAAGACATGGGCTGACACAGACATCTCACATATAAACAGATGTTGACACTTAAGTCGCAGGGTTTTGCCAAGGAGCGCATTTTACATATATGTGTACGCCTGTGATCAAAGCATTTGCGAGTGCTATTCTTCTGTTCCACTGCTCTCACATTGTAGTTGTAGATGCTTCCTGTAAGGAACAAGGAAGACGGCTGTGAGCTCTTTGTTTTGCTGCGTTTGTCCTCCCTCCCCTGCTTATGTAATTGATACACACATTCACACAGCGGCAGGAAAAATGAGGAAACAGGATCTGGGTTTTTTTTGCCGCCTGGAGTTCCCTGCGGAGCTCTTCCTGATCCGGTGTAAGCGTATGTTAACATACTCACACACACACACACACACACACACACACACACACACACACACACAGAGAGAGACATGCATGAACACATGAAACAAACCAAAACACACGTGTACATCTGCATGCACGGATGAACAGGTGGGCGTACACCTGCGCAGACACGCAGATGTTCGCACTCGCAACAAATGTGCACACGTTCCCTCCTACTGAGTCAACAAGTTGTTGGTGACTCCGGTGTTGATGACCAAAAAGAGAGGAAGAAGAAGAAGAGAACAAAAAAAGCACACAGTCAAGTTCCCCTCCAGCTTCCACTCAGGATGTGACAGCGATTGACAGCGTTTTCCTGCGGACGCACAAAGACAATGTCGGCACCTCCGAGCCGCATTCATGAAAAAGACACATCGGCGCATCGGCGGGCAACAGGATGGATTGTACGAACAAACACAAGTCATGCCTTCTGCACCACTTCCTCTCTTCACGCCGGATAAAAACAGATGACGGGTTACAGAGTTCACGCTGCACAGTTCAAAAACATCTGCTGAAGGAATTCATGCACCCTGCTTTTGTGTTAGCCTGGTTACTTTTTCATGTTGCAGAACTGAAATAAATGCCATTTTTTTCTTTTTTTGCATCCATAAGAAGGCGTGTGAGACAACACACACTGAACAGGGAGTCTGAAGGACGGGATATTCATGGAATATTTATATATTCCTGGACGAGTGGCCTGAACATTTCTAATCTGAAAAGTGTTTGTAGCTATTCAGAAAGGTGTAATCTAAAATTTAAAAAAAGCTTAAAGTCTTAAGCCTCCGTCTGTCGTGCACCTTGTTAAAAAAAAAAAAAATACACCTATGAATAGGCGTCTCAGGCATTTTATCTAAAAGTCAAAACAAGCTCAGCGATCAGACGAAATTTGGCACAAAAGTCTAAAAGGAATGTGGTTGGGTTAATGAAATAGGCTGTGGAACATGCGTACAGAGCGAAACAGATCTGATCTGATCGGGAAGCGTGACCCTTTCGCTCTGGGTGGTCATTAATTCAAGTTTAAGCTGCACATTTTGTATGAAAACCCAGCACCAATGCAGCCCGTGAGTCTTCTTCCTTCATATCATTACTTGTCAGCCGCTGCCGTAGCACCACCCCGGGTGTCGCATCCTGTTTTGTTTGAATGCAGACGCATGTTAGATAACACCCACTTCATGAATATGTGTGTCTCCATTGCAAAAAAGCTCATTACTTAAGCAGATATATTAGTGGTATAGATTCAGTGTCTGAAAGGGGCAATAAAGATGTGGGGGGAGTGATACTGGAATTAGCAGTGCAAACCTTTACACTCTGTAATACGCCTTTTTCACACCAAAGTTTACTGACCGCTTATAGTGTCTGCACACGTAGCTGTGCTCTGGTGCTGGTCTATGCACATGTAGGCCAAATGGCTCCGGCCCATCTATAGGTTTTCACAGGCGGTATTCAGGCCAGAATTTGAGCTTGGCCCATTGACAGCAGCAGCAACCGGCCTGGTGTACGGTATCATTCATCACTGTGACAAGACATGTCTGATCTGAGGACATGCAGGGCACAGCCATGTTTCCTAACCAGGTGGCGGCCCAGCGTGACCTCAACCGTTGGTTTGTGAACTTCTATTTTGAACCCTCGAGTTTAGCATTTTGACAACAATCAGTTGGGGGGGGGGGGGGGGGGGGGGGTGGGGGGGTCAACAGGATGTAGAATTGGTGTTGGGTCTTACTGATGAAATATGTTACTTTATCGTCTATTTGACTCTAAATGAGACAATAATTTACAAAATGAACATCATGCTGTATCGGAGAAGACGTGAAACCAGCGATTGAGACCATAAACTCCTCAGGAAAATGTTTACTGACGTCATAAATCAAGAGAGAAGTCGAGTCATTTTCTTTTTTGCAACCAGCGGAGTCGCCCTCTGCTGGTGAATCCAGAGAACAAAGGCTTCAGGCACTCCTGCATTGGCTTCATTTTCCGGTTCCTCCATTTCTATATACAGTCTGTGATCAAAACCCCTGAACAATTCTGAACGTTAGCCGGAGGTGCTGTATGGGTGAAATGAACATGTCTGAAGTTGAACACTATTCACATGGATGCACAATTGCCGTCTTCTATACTGTGGCGATCACGCTTTCAAAAAAACAGTAGGCTATGATAAATTGCTTTGCTGTGAATCAATGTGAACCTGCTGCTCTTTGTCCTTCCTGCCAGTACAAACATGTCTTAAGATGCCTATCATGTAACACCTATAACACACACCCGCATCTCTGCGTGTTGCCAAGAATGCAGAGCATGTGAAGCATTACGTGATGTATAATAAAAAATAATTGCACAGCTTCTCTTCAAACCTCTGGGTAAAAATATTTTGTTTTATCATCCACTGTGACACCACAGACGATGGCGTTAGCGCCCGACAAGGGAATAAGCCAGGTGAGGAAGCAAGTTCATTTTTTCTCTTTTTAACTATTGTATTTTAATGTCATGTTTCATGTTTTTTCCTCCCAATGCTTTTAATGTTTTATGTAAAGCGCTATGAATTGCCTTGTTGTTGAAATGTGCTACACAAATAAACTTGCCTTGCCTAGTGGTGGTGGACGAGGAAAAGCCATGGACTCTCCAAACTCATACAAATATAGTACGTAGTGTACAAAAGGATACACAAAGCATGCAATAGTTCTTCGCATGTTTTCAGACTGATGTGGCCGGACGATAGGCGGACATTGCCATCCCTACATGCGGCTGTTTAGGGGCTGCCTGACGGGACAGTCACACACTCTGCTGCTGAGTCATGATGTGCTGTCAGTGGGTTTTGCAGTTTCGCCTCGCAGCTATAAAAAAAGTGCATATTGTTGCCATCTACTGCCCATTGTTTGTCTCACCAAGCCCCACGGGAAGTGACAAGAAGATGACCTTACTTCCAGATCTCCTCAGCCTTCCATCACAATTCACCCATCCATCCAGCCAAAGGTCACGGGGGGCGCTGGAGCAGATCCCGGCCGACACTGGGCGAGAGGCAAATCACAGGGCTGACATGTATAGACATACAACCATTCACTCTCACGTTCACATCTATAGGCCATTTAGAGTCTCCAATTAACCTGACCCCAGTCTGAACGTCTTTGGACCGTGGGAGGTAGCCGGAGAACCTGGGGAGAACCCACGCAGACATGGAGAGAACATGCAAACTGCCCTACTGCTAACTACTGCACCAGTGCCACCCCCCATCACAATCCTGGTCCAATGATGGCCATTGAAAAGCTCTGAAACCCCCCCCCCAGGGTGTCACGTGTGCACCCTCACATTTGACCGCCGGTGCATCGGATGCATTGAGGTCCCTTTGAGCAGAGGCACTCCGTGGCCTGTGGAACACCTACGACTGTAAACTCAGTCGGCGGGACACGAGGGAGGGAGATGGGGGGAGATTGGGGAGAGAGGATGCTGACATTCGTCGCTGGTAGGGGACGGGGAACGAGGGGGTTGGGAGTGAGATTTTGTCTGTTGAAGACAGAGGGACAGAGAAGGAGACACGGCATGGAGCAGAGCTATTTTTAACTCGCCCAGGCAGCCTGATAGGGCAGGTCTATATATAGAGAGGCAGAGGCAGCTCGGGTAACAGTGTGTGTGTGTGTGTGTGCGCGTGTGTGTGCATCGAGAAGCCATTCAGGGTAACTGTGACAGTGTGCTTCTCGAGCTGTAACTGGGATACTCCCAAACCACATACACACACACACACACGCCAGTGATGGTCAGGCTGATGGTCCCCGGCTAATCTTGTTTAATCCATTCACTCAGCGCATCGAGACAAAACAACAGTGTCCTGTTCCCTTTTCTGACCCTGGAGGAATGCGAAGCACACAAACTGCAACTGTTGAAGTGCATTAAACTAAGCACGTTAAGCCGATCACCGGCTCAGAAATGCAAAGGCGGAGAGTCTCACAGCGAATTCAACGTTGGCGTGGCCCTTCTTCAGTTTCACTCTTTAATCTTTCGTTCACATCATCTCTCTGGTTTGCTTAACCAGGCGGACATTTCCGGCGGTACCCCCCCTCCTCAGCTCTGCCGAATGTGTTTGTGAGCTCGGTCGCTGCTTTTATAGCAATGACACAACTGGCAGGTGCGTGTGTGCGTGAACTTGCGCACATGTCCACACACACACACACACACACACACACACTCACACGGGTAGCTGCGGGGGGTTACGGCCACAGTGCAGCTGCTGCTGTGGTCATTTGTTGTTTCAGGTGTTTTTGACAGACAGACGGCGAGAGCGCGAAGGAACAGCTGAACGTTTGCTCGGTGACATCACAACCAATTGCAATTGTAGTCTCACACACACACACACACACACACACACACACACACACACACTAGGAAGCAGATCAAGGACTAAACAGTCAAATGTGGAGCACTTCTCTTACTGTTTCATCATCACTGTTCTTGGTGCTCTGATGTCATTGTCATGGGGAGCAACTGTTTCTTCTTACGAAGCCGACCTTTTTTCTTTTTTTTTCAGAACCAAATGTAGATGTTGGTTGGTTCAATCATCATCTGGAGCGACCGGGGTCAATATTTTTCATTCCTTTGCATCAGACTGCATTAACTGCGGAGGACCCATGTCATATGTTTTGTATTGAGCACAGCATCTCTCATGTGACGGCATGTAACGCTGGAAGACACGTGTGGGTGATAATCGCGTCTGGGAAAGGTGAAAATGTTTCAGCTTTCACAACTAAAGAATCTCAATCACAACAGCACAGAAGGGAAATACACGTAAAGAACTGGAGGCTCCAGCACATGTGAGATCAGTCAGAGGCTGAGCTGCCGCACAAACACATGGTCAGTGTGTGTGTGTGTGTGCGTGTGTGTGTGTGTGTGTGTGTGTGTGTGTAAAGTTGTCAAATAAAAAACTGTGGGCACGTCAACTTTACATGAATTAGGTAGGAGGCATAACAGAGACTGCGGGAAGATAAGATGCTTTTCACTCGAGGTAGAAACTGAAGCATTAATCATTCAGCAAATGTCTGTGTGTGTGTGTGTGAGTGTGTGTCCGTGTGTTTGTGTGTGTCTGTGTGTGTGTGCGCATGTGTGTGTGTGTGCGCGCGTGTGTGTGTGCGCAGCGGAGAAAAGGCCATGGTTGAATATCAAATAACAGTCCTTCTGACCCTGGCCTTTTTACATGAGCTGCAAAGGTTTCATCCTTCTGCATTATCACACGCCTCATTACCTATTCATGGCCAGGAGTAACACTGCTTTTGTGTGTGTGTGTGTGTGTGTGTGCGCGCGCGCGTGTCCCCATGAATACATTTTGTAAATATAAAAAGTCCCTGTTGAAGATATTCACCTCATTAAGGCGACAGGCCAATGGACACACACGAATGACAATCCACGTTTATTACAGTTTGATCGCCATTTTAAAACCCATGTGTTCGAACGCGTTCTGTGCAGCTGAAGGTCAAATTTTGTGCGCGTGTGTCTGTGTGCGCGTGTAAAAAACATATTTAGACCATGAAGGATTCCTCTTCTTCTTCTTCTTCTTCTTCTATCCGTATCAACCCCAACAGCAGCAGTATCAGCAGTGTTGGCTGATTCGAATGGCCTCCTCTGAGCAGAAAGCACGTATTGCCGCACCAGAGGGTTTCTGAACACTTTGTCGAAAAACGGAAAACCGTCGTTTTGTTTTTCTGTGCGGGTGCGTGTGCAAACTCAAATTTGAGCCCAATCGGGGAAAATTAATGGCGTGTGGGTATCCCTTCTCTCGCTCAGCATACCTCCACAGTGAGCCTTGACGTCATACTCCGCGGGGCCTCCTTCACCGTAACATCTGGCTGAATTCAGAGCATCCTAGCGTACAGCAGAGACGCCGCGGGCATCTGCCGCTTGCCTCCGCATTGTGTTCTGCGTGTGACAGTGTGCCTTCCAGCTGAGCGGCCAAAGAGATAAGCTCCGGCTTGTATGGAGACACGGGAAGAGGCGGGGGGGGGGGGGAGGGGGGGAGCAAATCTGTGCAAGGTAGATAAGACCACTGCAGATCGAGAGCAACTCGTACGGACACTCCCCCCGTCCCACCCTGTCACACACCAGCTCCTGCTGAGATCTTTTCCGGCTCCATCAATCTCAGTTACTCAGAGATCTCCCGCTGACTTTCCCTTGCAGGCATCCATGTTCATAGGGTAACACGCGTCTGGCTTTTTTTTGTGAGGGGTTGTCAATCACGCTCCGTTTAAAATGTGGATAAACTACAGTGTGGGAATTTCGTCGATATTACATTACTGACTTCACATTTGTGTTTGATCTTTTTTTTCAATTCATTTCAGCCAAGCGCCCTTCATTGAAGAGAATCCCTGTTGACGTGACACTTCCTCCCTGAGCTTTTTAAAGCCCCCCCCCCCCTTGTGGCACTCTCAGAGAGGGAGAGAGAGAGCGCTGCACATTTAGCCGTCCATTTGTGTGGCATGCCCAAGTATTTACCACACGCTGGCATGGGTACCCTCCCCGACACGCAACGCAGGAACCCAGTAATTGGCCTGGAGAAGTACTTGAGTGTGCACGCAAGCGGCTCCTTGACATGAGAAGTTTGGCATACATTTGCTCGAGCGTCAGGGGTCCCCTCATTCTGCTGCATGTGCAGAAAAATGCACAAGCACATGCACATGCAATGGCACGCACAAACACATTTGGGCATCTGCACAAATATGCATGACTTAATTGAGAGAACAATTACGTGCAAACAACACAAACATGAGCGCCTCGCGGTCCTCCACCCCACCCACAACCGCTCATTTTCTTAATTTCAAAGAAGCACCAGTTTAACAAACAAGCAAGATTTTATTCTGCCCCGCTGAGTTGTTTGCATGGTTTCAGCCATGCTATGTGTTGTGCACACACACACACACACACACACACACACACACACACACACACATACATCAAAATCTCTGGAGTAACATGTAAATCAACTGCCTGGTTAAAGGATTGCAAATCAAGAGGCTGACTGTTAAAGGAGCACTTTAATCCCGAGCATGGGGCTGAAACAGAAAAAAAAGCATAAAGCTTATTGTTTGATATGATTCAACTGAGCAAAAAGGCAAACAAAAAAAATCACCTATTACTGTGACATGAAAATTATTAATTCCAAAATGTCACATAGGTGGAAACATGTTTCTGTGCTGTATGGGGTGCAATGATTACCAAGCCAGAAAACATATGACAACTGAGCCTTGTATAGATATATAGCTATGTATTGAATACATGCTGAATATATATTTATGATTTATAATGAAATTGAAAAGGTTATGAAATGGTATTTTTCCGATTTCCAAAGCAACTCGGTCTGAATTGAAATATGCAGATTTAACCTATAATGCATTCTCCTTTCCAGGGCAGGTTGTTTTCACCAATGCACTATTCCCACTCATTTAGTCACACAAGACTGGCCAATATTTATGACATGCACTCAAAGCAGTCCAGATTGGGAATGCGAGGCAGCTTAGTTTAATAAACCTGAGCATTTGCATTGGCAAATATCCTCCAAACATAAAGCATCTTTAAAGCGTCAAAAGCCTCTTCCTCTCCGGCAGCCAAGGGCCCAGCAGCCCCCCGGCAATCACGCTGAATCACACGCTACGCAACCATCACACACCAGGGAATTCTGTATGTGTGTGTGTGTGTGTGTGTGTGTGTGTGTGTGTGTGTGTGTGTGTGTACGTGCATCCATGTGTCCACATTTGAATGTACACCGTTTAATTTGTGTGTGCGCCTGTGTGGACGTGAGGAACCCCTCCCCTCACTCTCCCCCGCCCCTCCTGTTCCCGTAACACCAGCGCCTGTGGTCCCTGGTGGGCCCGGAGTGCTTCTTGACTGAATGAGAGGAGGAAGAGGCACTACCATCATCATCATCATCATCATCATCATCGTTTTCAGAGGGAGACGGAGGCAAGAGGGTGACGGTGAAGAAGATGAAGTGCTGATATTGAGGGGATTGAAAAAAAACACATTACATTTGACTTTACATTCATTTTTTTGATTGTTTCAAAAACATCATATGTGAAATGCAATATTGAACGCGACATTCACGAACGTAAACGATTGAATCAAGATGAAGTAGAAGAAGAGTATAAATATGACCCAGAAGGGACACACGTCATCAGGTAAGTTACGGTGAAGCATTTCCATCCGATGTCACAGATGAAAACACGCTGAAACGTGCTGATGGAGCCGCTGCGTATTTTGTAGTTCATCTTTGGACTAAATTTGTGGATTCACCACGGCAGACGCACGTCAATAACATCCGCCGTCGCGTGGTGACGTAGTTTAGTGAAAGTCGAGTCAGATTCTCTGAGCACAGTGTCGGCTTTTCCTAATTCCTATGAATCCTCCTTTACACCTTTCCTTGACCTCATGACGTTTTCCATTGAGGTCAAGGATTGAAGATAAGAAAAATACGATAGGAAGGACAATTCCAATCCACCCTTAGTCGTTCGACTTAAATGGGACAAATTGTCATGAAGTCACAATTAGACGGATACAAGAAGAGACGCGTGGTGATGCGTAGCATCATTTTTCTGCTTCTTCTGCTTATTACCTCGTGATAACCAGGTAAAACAGAACATTTCTGGCCATCATGCGGTAAAATAACTAAATCTTTTAGCAGCCCTGTCAGTCTCTTTGCACATGTTCCAGTACAGGTGCTCGCTTCACTTCGATAGGACTTTTTTGATGCGTGGGGCAGAAAGCTCGCTGCTGCAATAAGATAATGTCTTATATATGGATAGTTCCAGTAATAAAAGAAGAAAAAAAATTAACTAGTTTATCTGCATAACACATGTTCTCCCATTTGCAAAACACTTTTATTTTTTTACAGCTACTTCATCACTTGTATCTTTTGGGCATAGAGAGAAAAATCAACAGATGTCACCCACATTCAGGCCGTCACAAATGTTAGCATGTGAAATAAAATGATGAAACTGAAATTAAAGTTTACTACACACGTGAAACACAGCTTGCCAGGTGTCTGGTCTCCGAGCCGAAATCCACGGTATTGGACACTTTAATTAAGTATTGATCAGCTCGGCAGATCACGAACAGAGACTCTGCCCACCTGTTTGTGAATTTTTGTTTTTAGTTTTTCTTCCTCTGAAAAATTACAAGCATGAAAAAGTGAGGCGTTCCCCAGAATTCATTTAACAGCCATAGACAAACAGTGAGCGTGAGCTGTGCTGTCGAGCAACTCCTCCAGTTGATTTCCCTGTTAGCTCTGACCCATTCCAGTTTGTGTTCTGGGGGTTACATAACTGCATATGAAGGCTGGTTTTTGGAAAAGTGAAAACGGAAAAATAGTGCTGGCCAACCGAATTATGGATGGCGGTTAGAAGACGAGGTAAGCAACGAGGGACTGGGGAGAGCCAAGGCAGAGTTGGGGGGAGGGGAGAAGAAGGAGAAGAAGATGGAGGGATGGAAAAAGTGGAGGGGGGAGGGGATGGAGATAGAAAGAATGAGAGACCGAGAGGAGGAACCAAGGATGGAGGAGGGGGAAGGGAAGGAATGGGACAGCAGCTGCTGCTTATGGTTATAATTGCCTCAATTAGCTGATACGGCTGCCTCGGCAACAGTGTTTGAGCCGTTGCCGTAGCGACCCGAGAGCGGCGTCTTCTCGGGGGGGGGGGGGGGGGGGGGGGGGGGGGGCGGGAAGACGGTGTTGATGGTTTTGAGGTGAAGGGGTTGAAAGTGAGAGAGGACCGATGGTGAAGAGAGTGCACTTTATCAAAGAGCAAAGATGGAGAGACGACGCAGGGAAGATGGCTGGTCAGAGTGATGGATGAGGAGGAGGATGAAGATGATGATGGCTTTGTAGTGCCGGGGTATAGAGGGAGAAGAGAAAAAGGAAGGTGATGGAGAAGTGAGAAGGAGCACTGCACTGTACAAACGGTTGAAGGGGGTTGTGGGGTGGGTGAGGAATGGGGTGATTATTATCTGATTGATAATGATGAAAGCCATTATGAAGAGCCGGCACAGAAAGATTCAAGAGCTTGAAAAGAGTATAATAGATAGAAAAGTGGGTGGGTAGAGGAATGGTAGTAAAAAGGGGAGAAAATGGTAGAGAGGGGGGATCAATTGAGCGAAGTAGACGAGCAAAAAGGAGGGAGAAGAAGAGAAAAGATAAAAGAGAATGAGCAGATCAGACGAAAATGGGGGGAAGTAATGGAAAGATAGATTTGAAATGGAGATGATGAGGAGAAGAAGCAGAAGTCAGGAGAGGAGAGAAGAAGGGGCGAATGGCAGGAAGAAGAAAAAGAAAGCAGTCAATAAAAGCAAACGGCGCAGGGCTGGAAAGACGGACTGATTGATTGAGTGGAAGCGGAGGTGCAGCGGATGAAAGCGTGCACACGTACACACACCGATCAGCCACAACAATGAACCTGGTGACTGCTGTTAATGTGGCGGATCGGTGTGTGTGTGTGTGTGTGTGTGTGTGTGTGTGTGTGTGTGTGAGGACTGTTCAGTGGGTCTATGGTTTGATCCCAGGCTCCTCCAGTTCGCGTGCCAGTGCGTCCTTGGGCAAGACACTTACGCCTTAAAATTGTGCCGGCGGTGTATGAATGATGTGTGGTCGATAAAGTGCTGTATATAGCGACGCCGTGCACGACAGTGTGAACGCGACCTGCGCTGTAAAACACTTGGAGTGGGTCGATAAGAAGAAGCTCTATATAAATAAAGTCCAGTTACCGTGATGTTATCGCCCCTCTTTTTTCCCTCCGCGGGACCAGCCCTGTCTCAGAGAAACAACTTTTTATATACAACCAACCTGCGACGACACGTGTGCTATGCAGGAAAAACAACCGCGTCCGGACTACGTTTTCAGTAAACGGGATGAGGAGGAGTTTGGCCATGCACATAATCCTAATGTTTATCCAGTGTTCACAGACGACGTCGATGGTTTTCCGCCACGGCATCAGATCTTGCAGTACAGTCTTCACTTGGACGTCGCACATCTTCACTACCCCTGTTTGTTTGTGTGTGTGTGTGTGTGTGTGTGTGTGTATGTTGGTTTGTCAGCAGGATCACGCAAAAACAGATTACCACAGAACTTTGTGGAAGGATGGGACACGGGCCCATTTCGGCATGGATCCGGAGAAAGAGGCAGATCCGGCGATCACTTCACAGATTTGATCTCGATGCAGCATGTGTGTGGAATTTGGTGCAGCTTGATTGGACTGAAGGTGGCTGTTTGGGCCGATAGAGGTCTGCACTTTACTGAGTGCCAATTTTGTTTGAAAGCTACGATCACGACATAAATATTGCACCCGATTCTCTTGTACTGAGGTGGAGGAACCTATATCGTAACGATCTCATACGATCTCTCACGACAGTATCTCAGCGCCCGAGCACTTGTCCAGGGGGACGGGGTGTGAAACGGGGGTGAAGGGTGTGTGTGTGTGTGTGTGTGTGTGTGTGTGTGTGTGTGTCGTGGTCCTGAGGGGGTCAGCTATTTGGTTCAATCCCCTCCTGCTGTCCGCGTTGGCCCCATGCGATCGGCGGCACGACGAGCAACCTGTCACTCTCCCCGATCGGGTGGAAGATGGATGACGCCGATGCTGCCAGACAGCAGCTGTAAAGCGAGTGCGATCACAAGCGTGGGAGAGTGAGAGCTGCAGAGTGTGGGACTCCGGTCCAATCTCCCTCTCTCTCTCTCTCTCTCTTATCTTTCAGTCTCTGTTGTCTCCGCACACAAACACACACGCACGCACTGTCTCCGATGTATCCATGTCAAGTTTGTATCTCTCCGTGTGTGTGTGTGTGTGTGTGTGTGTGTGTGTGTCTTTATATAGGTGTGCTCCTATCCACTGTCAAACAGCAGATGGGTCCCCACTGGCGTCACACAAGCGCCCGGTCCTCAATCATGTCCGCGACAGCAGTCTCGTGATGGTGAGTTGGCGAAGAGACGCGCGCTCTACCCATATATATATTCATGAAAGGCCATCTCTCCGCAGCCAACGGGGTCTTTCTCTGTCATCCCGCCACGCCTGAAGATTTATATACATGGGGATGGAAGGACGCCGAGAGCAAACCGCTGACCATGGATGCGCATCATTGTATACACACACACACACACACATCAGTGCAGTGCGCCACACCCCAGTCAAGTGAGCATTATTTATGGTCTCCTCCCACAGTCTGACAGCTCCACAGATTTCCTTCAGCCTTAATGTCCTCCTCTGAGTGATCACGCACAACTGACAATGAGTGGAGCTGGTGTCTGACGCCTGCCGATCGCTGGGACAGGCGTTACGGTGTAGATCGGGGGACACAGATTCATTTCGATGTCAAGCGCTCACAATCTCCCCCGACGCAAGGTGTTACCCGCCCCGCACACACGAGAACGTCATTCGGGGCTAAAAGATCGCAAATTGCAGTGACGCCACTCCAGCGCAAGCACACAATTCAAAATTCCGCGTGCAGGAAATGCACGTAGGCATTTAGAGATGGGAAACACAGAAACAGTCTGGGCAGTTACGCTTCGCTTTCCACAGCGGCACTGAACAACTTTAACGCCATTAGAATTACACTTCACTCTCACCAAATGCAGTGAATGGAAACCATTACGAGGTCCTTCTGCTGCAGTCCACGTGGCATTAACGAAAAATATAAAAACGCAAAAAGAAAAACACTGGAAGTCTCTAGTGCCTAGTATGAAAGCACTGCATCAACAGCCATGCCACAACGGAATAAAGAATACAAAAGGCAAGAATGTAAATTAATGTTCATTGAAGTCAAACTAACCGAGGCCTGGACAGCTAGTGGCAGCAGAGACGGTGTGTTATATTGTTTATATATTGTATATATTATACATTGTTATATATTTCTTTCCAAATGTGACAGTCTGACGAGAATGCCCGTTCCACGCAGCTCCCGGCCGGATGTGTGTCGGTAAATAAAGTATGAAAGGGTCGAACAAAGAGGCTTTCACTCCTCGCACGGTTTTCACTTTCACCGCTTTTTTTCCACGCGAAGAGACGAGCGCGGCCCCGTCGGACGTCTCCAGGAAAGTGTGTCTTCATCCCCCCATTTAAAACGACAATCATCTCCCAGACTGCGTGACGGCCGTCTTTTCATCCGACCATTCAAGCAGCGCGGGCCTGTAACCAACTAGTCTTTTCATCTTCAATCAATCTGTCACTTATTATTTTTTTTTTGCTGCAAAATGTTTGAAAATAGTGAAGAAAATGCCTATTGCCAAGTCCATGGTAACGTCCTCAAACCAAATTGCTCACAGTCCCCGAACAAGACTCCTCTTCCTATCGCGGACGACTGACAGAATCTGAAAATATTCGAGCTGGAAGCAACATTTCAGACGATTGATTGATATAAGTAGCTGCCAATTCATTTCCTGTTGATTCACCGCTCGATGAATAGAGTAACTGTTGCAGCCTCGTAGCAGTTTATTACAGCTGTAAACGCTCTGTCCCTTTGAATGTATTCAGACATAAACTCCCGCACAACTCATTTATTTCAAACATGTCCAGATACCATAATCAGTGGGTTGTGACCAATACATCACACTGGTTTATCTGGTGCTCATATCTGTGAAGAAGAAATCCTGTATTAAGTGCGCATCGCTAGCTTCATCTAGGACTCAACATCATTATTGGTCAAACAGTTTGATATGTATTACTTTACCTGCACAAGCGGAAACTGCACTGTAACATGCTGTTTTAGTTGGATATACCACAGCTGGACCTCTACAGATTTTTTGTTGCCAGTTAAATTCGGGGCCAGGATAAAAAGAAAAAATGGGTGTTGAAAGTGGAAAAAGCAGCACTTGGCCTTTCCCCATTAACTCCACTGCCTCTTTTCGAGCGAGGTCTATAATTACCGGACACACGCCGGGTGTAAATGTGTGAAGGGTCCTGTGTGCTTCCTACCGTGTCGCCGGTCGGATTGCCTGCTCTTGCGCGGGACTCGCCCTCCCTCCCTCTCCCCCGCTCACGCTGGTGCAGGCCTGCAGGTTCCTCCGGTGGCTGCACTCTGCGCACGTCGCATCTCCGCACCTCCGCATCTCGTCCGTCGTCCTCTGTCCCGGCTCGGGGACACTTTTCTTTTACGTTTGAACTGTCAGCTGAGCGCTGATGATGATCACTGTCCACCTTCTCATGTTTTATTCATTCGCCAGTTTCAGTCCAGGAGAGCAGGCTTCGAACGCTCCTTCACGGGCTGCATGCGTGGCCCGGGTCTACCTTGGACCGTCACTCACGGAGCTCCTTCTTCTTCTTCTCCCTCTTTATCACATCAATGTACCATCAGTACGTGACTGACTTGACTCCCTTCCTCGCGCTCTGTCGTTGCAGATCCAGGATGGTGGCTGTGGCCACATCGTGGGTCCTGGTGGCGTCTGATCGTGGATTATGATTCCAACTAGAATGTACCAACCTCCATTCACTACTACTATTAATTATCTTCATCATTACAATTGCCATTGCTGCTCTGCTTTCAGTGTCTCTCCCGCCATCTCTGTCAGACATTAATGCCTTAAACAAATCTCTCCATGTATGTCAGACACAGTCTTTTCTCAAGTGTTGTAAATGTTGTTATTTTGTTGATGTGCTCTGTAACAGGCGACATCTTTTGCACTTTCTGTGCGTCCCGATAGAGTCCCCTTGCTTGTGTCTCTCCCTGGGGTTTCGGCCTCCCCCCCCTGTTAAATAGGTTTCTGTTTGGTAGTTTCTCCTCGCTCTAGAGAATGTCGTACCACGTACAAACTGTTAAGGCCTAAGAGGCAAATTGTGATTCGTGAATATGGGCTGTACAAATAATAAAGATTGATTTATCGTCGAACTTAACCAGTCGAGTTGAACGTAAACCTTATTTTTAGAATCTGATGTCAAGGAACGATATCTTTAAAGAGCATTCAGAAGAAGCTTTGTAAAAAGAAATTATTGAAGCGAAATGAATGAATGTCTCACCTGGGATGTCTTTTTGTTTGTGGTGAAAGATGTTAGAAATAACCTCTACGGAATAAAAATGAGATGGTGCGGAGACTATGCTGCTGACCTTAGCAATCACCATCACAAGGAATGACTGGATCTCGGTCAGCGACCTTGCAAGTATTTAGTGTGCACATTCAAAACGGAGGCGTCAGAAGGGCTGTGCTGAAAAAAAAGAAACTCTAAAGGCCACTTTATTTTGTCAAGAAAAAGGGGCTTGTTTGTTTTAAGGGCACCCCCTGGCACTGCCTCTGTCCATGTCTTTGAAGCTCCTTCGCTGGGACCAAAGAGAAGAGGTGCTGACATCGACCCTCAGACCTGTTTCTAAATGGAGAACGACTGGTCATAAATCGCCTTGGTGTCCTATTAATTATCATCAATAACGCCTCCCTGCCCATTTATCACACACGCACCCACTAACCACTTCCACTGATCGTCCCTACCCCCCCTCCCCCTCACACACAGCCCATCCCCCATCAGACTCACTCATATACACTCACATCCATGCACATCACACACACCCCAACCCCCATTGGCTCCATACAAATACCTTCTACAAGTCTCCCCTCCCCCTTCGTTCTCCATCATCACTCTCCCCCACTCCCTGTTTTTTACCTCACCCACTCGCCACATGTTCCCCCTCCCCCCTCCCCCCTTCCACCCCCTGCATCGCCATCATCCTCCACCAGCACTTGTATCAAACCCAATCTGACGACTTCAGCAAGATTTGCATTGCGCTGTCGAAGAAGACAAGCGCTGACGAGGCGTAATCCTGCAGAATTGGGGGGGGGGGGGGGGGGAGAATAAAAGGTAAATAAATCAAAGGCCTTCCTCTCTGAGATCCATTGGCTGGCCATTACCTTTTTGGATGGATTCCCTATCCAATCAAATTAAAGTCCGAGGTGCTGTCGCTCAAGATTGGCCTGGTGCTCAAGTGGCTCGTGAAGGTCGTCCTCATGGGAGTTTTGGGGGGGAGATAATAAAAGGGAGCAATGATTTTAACAACAGGCACAGCTGTTGAGAACATAGCTGACACCCTCCAGGTCTTTAATGAATGCAAGACGAGCTTATACCAGAGACAAATACGTTTCTGTATTGTGCCTCTGATGCATTGCAGAGATTGCTTTTTGGGGAATGGGTTTGGCTGGAAAATGCCGTTCCCTTGGTTTCTGCGAAAAATGAAGTGTGCTATCATGAAAAATGGCCTATTGTCAGAAAACAGACCAGATACTTTTGTGTCGTCGGCCATGATGGATGAGCACCCGGCTTCATTTCACCGCGACAGTTCTGTCACACTGCCAGGGAAGTGAGATGAAATATCTGAAGGCATGAATCAAATATTGAGTTTAACCCCTCCTACTTGGGGTAAATAAAAGACAATATATACTTTTGGAAGAGTTAACATCATCACATTGGACGGAAAAATGAGGAGAATTCGCCAGCAGGACCCCGTGCTTTCCGTTCCTTCCTCCTTTCTTGCTGAAGGCCGCTCAGTTAGACGCGCCGTGCTGTCGTGCAGGATGGAGACGGTTGAGCTGCACATACGAGGCATGCGCGCGTGCCAGCGTGAACACACACACACACACACACACACACACACACATCTAACGTGGATAAAGCGTGACAGCGGTCAGTGCATGAGGAGTTAGCATGTGGCTTTCCCCCCGTGGAGCTGACACACAGAAAAGGAGCACCAATCAGGCTTTACACACACGCTCACACATGCTCACAGAGACTCCCCATGCCCACCGGGGGCACGGCGAGCAGGCTTCTGTTCAAACTGAGCTGTCAGATCCCTCCCACAGTCTCCACCACTTGATGTTATCACTGCTCTCGCCCACTCTTTTCCTGCGCCGCTCTCTCGCCCCCACACACGCGCTTCGGATACGCTCCGGAAAAAAATAAGTCCATGCGCACATGTATGAAAACACTTTATTTCCAAGCGCACGCCCACACACTTGGCGTGGCCCCCGCGGCCTCTGGCATGCGTAGTCTTTGAGCTGAAGAGCATAGCTTCTGCGTAGTTTATTTTTTGCCTGTAGTGCTGTAATCCGTTCACTGCAACAGCGGCGGCTCGAAAAAGGTTCGCTCATGGGCGTCTCCCCGTGTTCCGCTCAGGGCCAGGCAGCTTTAGTTCCCGTGCCAAGTGTTTGTTGACATGTGTGTGAACATCTACACGTGACTCTCATTGTGTGTGGCGTCCAGCGCTGCGATCTTTCATAGTGGCCCCAGGTGAAAGCGAGCGCTTGCGTGGTTGATATTTTTATTCGCAGGGCGCGGGGTTTTTTTTTTTTCTTCTCCAGATGGAATCCCTGCATGGAGAGCCACGTATTGAGGAAAAGATCAAGTGCCAGCATTTCCTCTGTCTCCTCTTCTGCAGGTGATGCTCACGTGTGTGTGTCGCTCAAAGTCCTTCATCCTGCGGTGTGTAATTGGGGTTTGCTCAGATGTTAAGGGGATTTCCTACCATCTTTTTTTCCTTTTTTTCTCTCTGTTCCTTATCGTCATTCATGTGGTTTCTAAAGAGACGTTGACTGGAGGGAAGAGCATTTCCCACATATTGATGAGTTTTAAATTGGGTACAAAACTGCTGCTCAACGATGAAATTTACATTACATAATTAAACCAATAAATGAAAACGTCTAAATAGATTTAACCATATTGCATTCTCATCCTCTTGCGTTTTAAGTGTTGCGTAGAAGTCGACTACAAAGGAAATCTTGAATTTTCCAGTTGGTGATTTCAGAAGTTCTCAACGCTCCCTTTTATTTACCTGAATCAGAGTATACATCAGTCGGACGGGGCCACTAGTTCTACCAGGACTTTACATCTGGGAGAGAAAGTCACTCTAACCAGTGAGGTTGATTAAAAGCAAGGCTGCAACTAATGAGTGTTAGCATTAGCACTTCATCTGCAGAATATTCAATCATTCAAATGAAATGATGAAATCAATACTCATTACGGTTACCCAAAACCTCAGGTGATGTCGTCAGAAGTCATATTTCTTTACACGCCAGCACCCTAAACCCAACGATTTGCAACTGTTGAGGAAAATCTATACATTTCTGAGACGCGAACCAATATACTTAACATTTTGGTTAAAAGAAAATGTGAAATTAATAATTATATAATAATTGTTACATTTCAATTTTCATCATACCAGCTAACTGACTAATCACTGCACTTGTCATTCAACCTTGCCTGCTTGTATTTTTTTTCCACTGAATGACATGCCATACTTTCCTTTGAGGTTGTTAATGGCATACGCACAAACCAATTAATGTGATCTATGTACAAGGAACTATGGTATCAATCTTCAGTCTGTAAATGCTGCAAAGCTTTGAGTTCTCTGTGGGGCATGCCTGCGCCACCCCAGCGGATCTCCATTGCTTACATACATGAATAACCCCTGACACGCCACATGTCTCACAATGTATAATTCATAGATGCAGGATCAACCTTTGATCTCCAAGGACTGCAGATGGTATCGGGTCAGATTTTTTGCACAAGGATTAGAAGAGGAATTTTTCCCCGCGCTTAAGTAGCAGCACTTTGATTTGGTCTCCACGGGAAACATAAAAACAAGTGGAGTTGATGCTGCAAGCTGCTCAGCTATGAACCACTTCAGGAGGAGAAGAGGTGCAAAGAGAAGAGAGTGAGGAGAGACTCTGGACCCTGTGAAAGACTGACTGACTGACTGACTGACTGACTAAACAAGAGGCAGCCAAGTGGGACAAATGGTTTCCATCACTTACTGACTTGGAGGTTTTAGGGATTTTGGTGACACTGACAATATCTCCCACTCGGTGAAAACTACTACAGACATGTCAACGGACTGCAGGCAGAATGACTTCCAACATACGCCTACTGGCAGTTACGTCAATACAAACCCCATTATCATCACTGATACAATCAATTCAGCTAATTGTAGAGGAGCTTTACACCGTTTCCCTGCAAGTCAACAGAAGGAGCTAATGTAGGGTTAGGATGTTTGTCTTGTTTGACCTCAAAGTAAGCACCCCATTAGAATGCTTGGACAGTCCTGGTTCGGAATGAGGGGCAGGGTTTATTTCTATTCTTTCTTCTTTCTGTTTTGTTGACACTCTAATAATCTGTTCTAATCTGTGGGTTGTGATTGTTCCAGGAAAATGATAGGAAGAAAGTGTGTTTCTGGTGTTTGTACCTTAATGTCAATTTAACCTCTCCCCTTGCATTTTGAGATCTTCTTCAACGGATTGATTTTCCAGGTTCTAGAAGAAGATATTTACAGTTTCTCCAAAGTGTGAAGCTGTCTTACGTTTTTTTTTAGCAATGCTAGCGATGCAGCTTGACGAATGGATGGGTGGATGGATCGAAGGAATGAGATCGAGTATGAAACCTAATAATCCCTCGAACTTTCCTCCAGCAAACCCAAGAGGTTCAAGAGTTTTAAATGGATTCCCCTTCAATTTGGTACAAATTTACTATCAATTTACGATGAACTGGAAAAAATATTGTAATGTTACCAGTAGTTCTAAAAAATTGCAAACAACCCCCATCTCAAACATTTAGGTATGACCTCTGCACACAATTTGCAAAGAAACACTTCTGGGGGTCCTTGGGATGTCTTTTCATTCCACACAACAGCTTGCACAGTTAAATCAACCAATACCGGTAAAAGCGGGGGCTAACAGTGGCTCTTAAAGAATGTGTATTTTGGGTAAGACGTACATTCCCTTTACTCAGAGAACAGTGTTAACTTAAAAGTTTTGAATGGCTTTATTTCAATGAATGTCTCTGTAGGAGCTGTTTGGAATTTTAAAATCTCGAGCCCAGTAACATTTAAAAAATTTATAGTGTGCATTTATTCTTTCAAAAACACTGCAGATAAAAGTATGAATGGCTTCACTCTACGCACCATCAGACCTTGAGACTGTAGAGCTATCTCTCTCTTGCTCCTTCACACACACACACACACACGCACATACAAATACTCTTACACACACATATTCTGAGCAGAAGCATCTCACACAATTACTGAGGCTATGTGAGGAAGCCAGCCTTGAGTCTGAAGAAAAGATTAATTCAGGAAGCAGCTGCGTCGTGTTGAATAACTCCTGTTTGATTCAACTTTAAGCTTATTCAGCAAATTCTTTTTTTAGATTTTTTTATCCATTCATTCACCATTTTTATCCACTGAAGTTTAGTAGCCATTCAAATGTCAACACTAACTCTATCCCATATCTTATATGAAAGTTAAATGTCAACCATGCATCGCTCAAATAGATTTATCAACCCCACATCTAGACCTGGGCTGAACTCTCTGCTTACTTTTGGGCTGGTGTAAAAGCTGCCACCAGACTGAGACCGGTTGATAATGTATAACGAGTCATCATCTGCATCTGAGTGTGGGAACTTTTCGTTGAACAATCAAATGAAAAAGCTGTAGTCATAGCTGACAGGACCTCACTGACAGGACGACGGGAGACGTCGGCGCAGATCACCTAAGTCATTAGGATTCATCCTCTGGGGACCATGGATGTCTGTACCATTGACGCCAGTCGATCTGTTTGATTTTGATATTTTCCACAAGATTCATTTTTTTGATTTTACTTCCAAATGGCATTAGAGGAACAGACTGGGGATCGCTAAAGTCCTTCTTTAGTCCTTCATGGGGATGATGAATGTCTTTAACAAATGTGAAGGCAACTCACGTAGTTGTATTATGAGCTATAGTTGTGGTCTGGGAAAATATTACTCGTGATCTATTTCTTCATGAGCTCTGTGTGACTTCAGAGTCAGATGAGGAAGTCAGTAGAGTATTGTTTCCTCACACGAGTTCACAGACAAGCATTCGGAGGAGGAACATACACATGCGCTCTCTCTTGCACAGAAAGTATATATATTAAGTCAGGACCATTTAGCATCAATTTCCTTTCTCAGTGCATTATTTATGTTGGATGCATCAAATAGGGGAAGAACTGTGCCCTGAGGATATGCTGTCCTCAACTGACTTCAACTTTGTGTGCTTAGGCTGTGTATGTAGATACATACTGTGTGTGCGTGTGTGTGTGTGTGTGTGTGTGTGCACACGTGCGTGCATGTGTGTGTACTGTACATGAATGTACACAACTGGAACAGAAACTGGAACCACCATAAAACCCATGACGGCAGTTAACTGCAGCGTCAGTCGGTCATTTTACGATGAGTTCTCATAAGGGATTTATATTCAGTGTGACTGATTTATGTCGGTAGGTTTGCTGTTCCTCGGGGGTTCAGTTTTTATTGGTTATAGCGAGCATGACAGCTTGAGCTTGTCACAGTCTATGGCTTTGGTTCTGCCATAAACCAAGTGTGAAGAGATGGACAGTCATGAGTTGTTTTACTGTAAAATGCTAGTGTGGATACAACTTGTGTTTTAAGAATTGTAAATGGTAAATGGACGGTATTTATATAGCGTCATCTTGTGTTGTTGACCACTTAAAAGTGCTTTACAGTACATGTCACATTAACCCATTCACACACGCATTCATACAGCGCTGCAATTTACACTTCTTTTTCTGTCGCGTTCACACACTGCCGGAAGAGCCATCAGAGGTTAAATGTCTTACCAAAGGACACTTCAGCATTCAAACTGGGGGAAGCGGGGATCAAATCACCGGCCTTCTGGTTAGTGGACTACCACCTGAGCCGCAGACGCCTGTCATGTCAATTTTTCCTCGGCGTGTGTATATCTTTGTGAGGCCACTTTTGAAAGTAAGGGCATCTTGGCCCTGTGCCCATTTGTTGAAAAGGGCTTTCGAAGGGCTGAGACTTGGCTTGTGTTAGCCCACATTCAGCATTGCGCCTGAATGCATCTCGTGTAGATATCCACAGAGCACTGATGCTGCTACACTGCTAAAGTGCTGCTTACCCTGTGTTTTGTTCAGACATGGTGTTGGTCTCAAAAATGCTTGATACCCTGTTGACATCATCTGGGTTACTTTCTCATATTTTTTTCAAACAGCTTCTTGTTTGCCATAATGGATAAACTGATCTCTATGAGTAAAACTGGAGAACTGCTGCGGTAAATGAGTAAGTGTCTCCTAAACAGAACCAAGCAGTGCTCTGTTGAGATTCTGTCTTCAACATCTTCAATGACATTAGGCACAAATGACTGCAGGATTGATACATAAACATGCTGAGTGTCACCTCACAGGGTGAATGAGTTAGTCAAATTCAACACAACTCAACATCGTTACCTCCCTTTTTTTCTATCTGAGAAAGATTTTTGGAAAAATCCTACAAGCAATCATGAATTTTTGCGGGGGGAAAAAGTAGCTTCAAACGCAAAAAGGCAACTCTGTCCTCAATCTCCGGTCGAGTCTTTCCCTCCGCCCCTCGCTCTCCGCTCTACCTGACTGCACCCGTCACTCTGTTGTCTACCTCTGTTATTTCTGTCAAAAGGTTAAAGGAGGATTACCCTCAGTATCTTAAGCCCCAGACCTGACATGCTCCCGGATATTACGGTGAGGTAAGCACAATACACCCAGGCCAGGTCTACATGGGTTGACATTAATTTACTCTGTGTGCGTGCTTGTGTGTGTGTGTGTGTGTGTGTTGTGTGTGTTTGTGTGAGAGAGAGACACAGAGAGAGATCATCATGATGAGAGTTCAAAGGTTAAATACCTAACATGGTTTCTGGCATTGATTTTTCTGACAACGGATGCAGTGGTTCAGAGCTTTTAGTCTGCGCTTCCACAGACGTACTACTCATTGATGTGCAATACTATTTCTTAGAGTCAACAAACATTGCAATTGAAGTAGACATCTGACATTTGATGAGTGTAACGTGAAGTAAGGACGCTCTCCACGTCGATCGAGAGAATGGTTCATGATAATAACTGCCGAGGATTCACCACAAGCTGCGAGCCCCTGGTAAACCCTTCAGTCATCAGTCAAATGTGGCCCCAGATAGAATACCGATGTGGGCCAATTCAGGCAACGATGCCGCACCGCTGGCCTTATTCTGGCACCGGAAAAAAATGGAAGTGAGTCTGAAGTGGCCCCCATCCAAGATGGCAACTGTGACCCAATGTGGGTCTTTTTTTTCGCCAAGATGCATTGCTCTCAGCCAGTTTTGGTTTCTCTGCTGTGTTCCTGCTGACATGCGGCATTGCTCTGGCTTATTGTGGCCCAGTTCTGGCAAACAGAAGACGACCGCTCGAGTGCCGTAATTCCACGCGGTATGTGGGCTCGATGGAAGTGTTGGGTTCTGCTACGTTGGGTGCTGGCTCTGTTATGGCACGAGTGTGTGATTTTTTTTTTCCTCATGCCGGAGGTAACAGGATAAATGTAGACATGTACAAGAGCATTGTGTATCAGCCAAATGTTTCAAAATTCATCGGACAACAGTTCATCTTTCAGTAGGACGACGGTCATAAACATACAAACGACCAAAGAGCTTTTCAGGATGAAGTGGTGGAATTGTCCCGAACTTCCCCGGAGGGGGCTTGTATGTGAAAACGCAAATGTACACAGATGTTGCGCCGGACATTCTCTGGCACTTTTCTTGCCAGACCCCCAACTCAAATCTCCAGGGTGATGTCAGAGTGAACCTGTGTGAGAATATACAGTAGGAGAATCTCCGGGGGAATTGACAGTGAGCAAGTGGGCGTGTCGATGACTGTAAACACAAACACTGCTTCCCAGCGGAGTTTCCGCCATGTCCTCCTGCCTCATGCATGATCTACCCAGAAACCACAGAAACAGAATGATCCGGAGACTAACCTGCTATCGTGAAAAGTGTCCGACTTGGACAATCCCAGAGGCAAACTCCGGAGAATGTCCGGACACAATTCTGCGGCCATTGTCCAGAGTTCATGTCTGCGCTCACTGACTCTATGGGCTTTTCCACAAAATATTACATTTGATTTTAGTCATAGTTTCACTGGCTTTATCTTTCCAATTACGTCTGACTGTGCAAAAAAACCCTCTAAAACCAATTTCACCATTTGCACATTCTCTCAGTCGATTTACTGTACATGTAGTACAAAATGAAACCAGTGTTTTTGGTTTCGTTGCAAATGTATTGGTACACTTTATTTCAACTCTGTAATGAGCTGTGTAGAGGGAATTGTAGTTACAGCAGAGCCGCATAGTGAGAGTAAAGGAGTTGCAGAATGGGACATTAATATGCAAGTGAGTACACATGCACCATGCTGTGATTGTGCCAGTATGTTGGGGGGGGGGCATATATAGTGTTGGAGTATGGATGTGTGTGCATGTATGTAAGACACACACACACACACACACAAATATATACTAGTCCCTTCTGTTACCAGTGGGATTTTATTATTCACAGAGCATTCCACTCATAAAAGGAAAGCAATTATGATGGAGCAGCCTGGCTTTTGATGTTGAAAATGTATGTTGAACATTCTTTATGTTCATGGTAGGCGAAGCATGTGTCCCAGATGGGGGAGGTGTATCCAATGCATTGAGTCATTCCATTGTGCTTTCACAGTATGCATCTGTATTATTGCTCTATACCTCCAGTATATGTGCGCGTGTCATTCCACATGCATGTACGAAATGAGGCCCGACCGCCGCACCTGTTAAAAATGTAAATTCGCTGGTGCCTCCGTGTTCCCTGCCACAGTGTCTCATTATCTGTGCATAGTAAATCGCCAGGCTGATTAATTCCATATATGTTTTCATATGGAATATGCACGTACAGTGGGAGCGCCTGCCCGCTCGGAGATGGAATGCAGACCTCTCAGGACTCAGAGCTGACATGAACCACACCTTGAAAGGACTGATCAAAATCTTTGCATCTTCAAGTAGTGGAAAGAGACAAATACAAGACAACAAATACCAGAGGAATTCTGCGTTAGATGGAAGCAGTGGGCATGTGATTCATTAGATACAGATGCAAGATTTAAAAAAAGGAAGAATCTCTGTGGAGTGTGTTTTTATTAGTGATTTGATAGTTGATATTTTAAAAAAAGCAATCAGTCCATTCTGAAAAGACAAGCTGAAAAATGCAATAAGGAAAACATATATATTTATTCATTTTTATTCCGAACTCTGCATGTACCAACCGAGTCAATGTTACCAGGAGTCCACAAAGAGTGGAAGGGAAACTGCTGTCAGGGATGCGATAAAGGAAAGTAATCAATATGCTGATTTTTTTTTTTCTCCCCCATCATTTATATCCAGCCTGAGCTGGGATAACCAGAATGTGTCCAGGAATCCAAAGGAAAGGATATGATCATTTCATATCACATATAGAGATTCATGTGAGAAATGTAGAGAATGTAAACATAACACTTATCCCGCCCCCCACATTCACCTGTTCCCCACAGAGGAGAGCTGTGTGTGTGTGTGTGTGTGTGTGTGTGTGTGTGTGTGTGTGTGTGTGTGGCTTAACATTTACAGGATGGCATTGGGAGTTATTTCCTAGAAAGCAGCATCCATTAGCCCATCTGGCCACCCAAACAGTATCCAGAACGACGCGCCCCAAAGGGTGACCTCCGACCCCCGCCGAGTGTGTCACACACAGGCGCACAACGGCCCGCTGCCTCGCTGTCTTCAATCTCGTCCATCTGGCTCCAGCGTTAATGATAACATGATCACAAAGGATTTTCATATTGTTATCGGATTATCTAAAGGTTACAATGTCACATTCACGTCTCGCTCATGATGTAACGGTCCTCAAATCCCCACTGCTGCTATCTGGAGCAGGGTCCCGCTTACATGTAGTTATTAAAATGCCCAAATTACTGATAACACACGCCCACATACTGTACAGAAAACAGTAAACTAATAGAGCCAACGCAGAGTACTCCATACACATTTAGTTTTTTTTTTAAAGCATCCATTTCTATTTTTGTGTGATGAAACTGGATGACGTTTGAAACAAACATGAACACGAATGTATTTCTGTTTCCGCAGCGGAATGAAGGTCAGGGCCGGACGGAGACGGGATTACCTGGGATTAACACAGACTACCACTAGCCAGCTAATGAGGGCCGGGGGTTTCCTCCCTCGGCCCGGCCTCTGCCATCAGTGAGTATAAATAGCTTTTAAACCTGCCGCACTAATCCATGTTACATACATATGAGCCATAATCCATTTTTCATTCATTCATCGCTGGGACCACCTTTGTCTCATTTGTGTAGAAGCTCATTAATGACGGTTTAATTATCCATGAAGTTAATCAAGGTGCTGGCCCAGTATACTCGAAGAATGGTGGAGAGTTGTCCTCGTGGGAGAAATGCAGCGTTTCCTATAGAAAATCAAACACTAGACACTAGACGTATTCGTTTTTCAAGTACGTGCAATTTATTTCCTGTCACCACAAGAAATATAAACAATACTCAATTAGATCTTCATTGTGGAAAGCTATACATTTGTTATGTATATATTAAATATTTGCCATATATTGCTCGGTTGTGTTGATGAGTATTTTACTCTGGTGCAGCGTCCAATTTTTAATATTTTTAGAAAATACACTGATTTCCAAGCGATTTCCTGGCAGGAACAATGATTTCCTGGAGTGTTGCCGTCACTCGTCACAAGGTTGCCAGGTAAGCGGACGCCTCGGGAAGCTGCCTATGCGTGGACATAACCGGTCATAAGACCACAACATGTTGTTTTCACACTTCACTTTGCACTTCGTATTTCCCTGAATGCCAGTGGTCTTCGATAAAGTCTTTTGAATTGATTTGAACTGAATACGAGGGCTGCGCACAAGCGACTTAAACTGGATCCATTAGTGTCATAAAAACCAAATGAATAAAAGAAAACGTAAATTATTTCAAAGGGTCTCTCATTCCCATTGGTCAGATTTAGTTTCAACTTCCGTCTTTTTTATCGATTATATTTATTATATTTATGTCAGCAGTTCTGTCAAGCTGTTTGGTGGGTGAGATATATATATATATATATATAGATAGATAGATCGATTTTGGGGATGAAATGATGAAAAGGCTTATAGCTGGCACTGTGTGCCGGGGTTAAATTGAGTTTTCCATTTCTCTTTTTTCTGTTTGTTTCACCAGTGCAGCGTCGTGAGAGAAATTGCTTTCCGTGCAGACAGCACTACATTAAAACAGGATCAAAACCGACTCAAACTTGCTGCCTGGGCTTCTTTTTTTTTTCATCTCACGGAAGGTCACCAAACATGCCATGTGGGCCTGGACCGCATCCACTGCAATCCTCTTTCTTCCTCCGTGAGCCGAACAGAGCAGAGGGAAAAGCAGGAAACGGAGTCGGCACAGCTGCTGATTTGGACATTTCAGCCCGGTGTGTTGTGGCAGCACATGCGTGAATTTAAAGCTGTAGTGTCGTGCAGCTGATATCATTGGTTTCCTCGTCTGCACCTTAGGTAAAACACTCGCGGGGTGCTCAGAGTCGTCACTGCGCTCTTTTAAAACACGTGAAGAAATGGGCCACCACAGAAAGGCTGTCGGAATACTGTACCAAATGGAGAATAACAAGTGGCACAGCTTTTGTGCAGCCACTCCCGCCCTCCCGACATATTTCTCAGGCGGAGTCACCGGCGGCACGTTTGTGCCAAGGCTTTGTAGGCAGGATTCTTGTGGCTTAGAGACGAAGTGGCAACACATCGTTTCCATCGCCACTGGTGGGGTTTGTTTTTTTCAAGTCTCTCTGAAAAACCGCGTCTGGCCCCTTGCGTGTCACATCATCCTGACCCACATCCATCTCGCCTCTGTTCCTCCTCCTCTCCCACTGCCTCTCTGTCTGCGAGTGCTTTTTCATGCGGGGGGAATGAGTTCACTCTCCGAAACCACGAGACAATACCTCACCCTTCCTCTCCAGCCCTGCTATCTGAATCACACGCTGGGAGGAGGTGGAAAAACATCTCCATCTCTGCTACTCTCCCCTCCTCATCTGTCCAAAGAAGCCAACAGCTGTGTGTGTGTGAGCGTGTGTCTGTGAATCGGCCGACCAGGCCTGCGGTGTTTTCTGACAGGTCTCCAGCAGCCTGCTGTCAGGTGGCCCAGGCTGATGTCCTCCTGCAGGGGGGACACAGACTGCTGCAGCTCTGCTTGTGTCTCTGGGGACTGACGCTCTTGACTGGATAAATGGTAAACTGACACAGACTGAATGACCTGCTGACCTTTTGACCGACTAATAGAGCAACGCTGATACGAGCACACGTGCTCGAGCACACAGCTCTACTCGTCGTTCTGTGCTCTTCTGAATACTGTATTTTTGTTGTTTTGCGTAAATGTGAGGGAGTCTGCCGTCTCCTCACTCATCCATCCTGGACCTAGGGTGACCGGGTGTCCCGCTGGACTGTACAGCATTTTTATCCCTTTTCCCACGTCCCACAAGTTGAGATGATGTCCCACATTTTGATCGGTGCTAGTTTTCAAAAGTTAGGCTTCTTCACAGACGCTTGTCTTAAATCTGGCTTTTACCCAATGGCCATGAAGGAAGCAAGCAAAGCTGTCAGGTTAACTTATCACTGTCTTCGCTGCCATAAAGTCAGAACTTATGCAGATTTCGGGAAAAAATATAATGGACAGTACGACCAAGAAAAGGAAATGCAGCTACCTTAAAGACCGGGAAATCACTTGCAACTGGGTAAAGCCAGTGGAAGGTGAATTATGTTTCAGTTTCACAGGGAGGAGAATACTATGTAAGGCAACACAGTGTGTGTGACACGCACAAGAAAACGTGTCACTCTTGATTGGTATTAATACGTTTTTTATTTTATTCAGTATTTTTTTCTTTTGGAAATCAGTGCTTGGATTTTGGTTAGGAGGATTAAAGGGCTTGAAGTGAGTGATGCCTTCTGTTTAATTACATATGGTTCCACTTGTCTATATGGTTCAGTAGATGGTGGTACTCGAAAAGTCTTAATAAATGTAATATTATGATGTTTTAAAGGGACAACTTGGGATCTGGTCACCCTAACTGGAGCTCTTTCCATCGTCGGACTGGTCGCCAGGACTACCACGACGAAATCCACCCAATCAGCGTTCTGGGCTCACTTCACTGACCCGAGCACCCCTCCCCTAGCCCCGGGCCAGTCCATGACAGACCATCGCTCTCTCCATTGAGCGAACGCCTGTCAGAGGTTCACTCTTGTTTTAACTCGTTTTTTTTATCCCTCTTCTATCTCTCTCTTAGTTCCACCATCCACCATTTCCACGCGTCCTTATCAGCTGTGTGGATGAACACAGCAGCCGTTGCCTCAGACGAACCTAGCCGAGGAAATATTTAGGTGTGCTACAGATTTTTCTTTAGGGTGTTTAATCAGTAGATACATTTAAATACTTTGAAAAAACAGAGAGATGTATGTGCATTGATGTGGACATGTGGAATAACCTCCTTGTTACCTGCTTGATAAATGGCCGACAGGATGGTTGGGTGACTCACTGGTTGTGCTGAGCTGTGTCCCGACTGGCTTGAATGACTGGTGTGTTGGCTGACTGAAAAGCGGAGATAAATTGATCCTTGGAGCTGGGCCGAGGTATCCGCACTCAGCAAGGAGTCTGAGACGCAGGAGTAGAGAAGAGAAAAGAACAACAGGAGACTTGATGCAAGGGGTTTGAGGAGGATGAGAAGAGGAAGCTAAGCGAGGTGAATAAGTGAGTGAGAAAAAGGATGTCCAGAGAACTCAGTATTGTTGCTATTAGGAGTGATTATCTTCCGAAGCCGCCCCTGAGTCGCGGCGTAGCTTTGGTGGGATTATGAGGTCGAGTAACAACTTTGATGTTGACCTCGGATGAACTGGCTCTGTAAGCCATTCGCTCATTTGATCTTTTTTCTTTTTGTCGCATATGCTGAACACATGTATTTGTCCTGAGTGATGCTCCGATTAACATAACCTTTGGCTGAAAGTTTTCCCTTTCTGAATCCAACAACTCGTTGACACAATCAGATGGGTCTGGAGGAATCCTGCAGGGAAGATGGCTGCCACTGTGCACCATAAACGTTTGGGTTTTATTGTGTCTACACGGACAGCCAGGTTTGAATTAGTGAAAGATTTCATGGATATAATGAATCTTGTCTTTTGCATTTTGGGAACTTGACATCTTATAACCTAAACCTTTAAGAACCTGTAGGGCTTTGGTCCAAGGTTCTGCCATGTGGACATGACATGGTATGACAACGAGGGAGTTGTGTAAAACACACATCAGATGACCTTGATGCGAACATCACCTTTTGAAACACACCACCTCCTGCGCCAGCTGTGCCAAAATTTGGTTCTCAGAACATGTCCCCAAAGTGGGGAATGTACAGTGAAAACAAAAGCAGAATCGATGACAGTGGCTGCACCCTAAGTTATTAGGTTTCTGTAGTGGAGAAGGCCTCTGAGTAAGGAGGGACTTTCACACTTAAGACAACTGTTTCACCGTGTTTTCCTGCTACAGTCAGAACAGGTTTATTTTACCCCTGACTGTGAACTTTCCTGACAACCACAGCCAAATCTTTTCAGTTAGTAAACCTAACCAAACCTCAGCCACAGCAGCGACAGACCAGTCAGCCATGAAAACAGTCTGTGTCATGCAAGCCACTGGCAAGTGATGCTGACTTCCTGATATGGATGCAAGATCAGAAAACACACCCACAGGAAATCTAAAATTGCTGTGGCATGAAGCCTATACTGTCAATTAGGTTTTAATAACTTGTGCATTGTGTGCGCTCACTTATACAGTAAATGATATAGATTGTTTCACTCTGGTCAGGTTTTACACAATAGTATCATAAGGTCGTCTTTACATGAAATATCATCTTGAATATGTGTATTGTCACATATTTGATGGCTAAAATACAAACACCTTTAGACAGTCAACACAATGCCACTGTCATTTAAGAAGGTACAAAATGACAATCAGGATTTAGAATGGGAAAATCTCCCTGGAGAACAGAGAGGCTTTTACATGAAATCAAGCACTGGAAAAATAAGGGTATCGGCAGCTGATACTTAGATCCGAGCCAAACTCTGTCCTTCAATGGCTCTGGCTCCGACCGAGGAGCTAAATCTGTTCAGGGAATCTGTTGCCGTGGCTCCTGATGCTGTACCGCTACCATGCTGGCTTTGGTCCCACTACTACCCTTGCCTCTTCCCGGAAACCGGCAGGGAAACGTTTGGGCACCATGGCAACGGCGGTGCCTCAGATCAGGCGTCGGTTTGGCATCATCAATATTTTTAGTATATCTGTTGTATGCGACTTTGAGCCTTCACCCCAGTGTTAAATGTAGAAAAGGCATGTGTGTGTGCGTGTAGGTGTGTGTGTATAAGAGCCGCTGTGTGTGAGAGATCAGACGCAGCCGCACTGAATCATAATCACAGGGCCCCAAAGCCCAGAGCTCATTTGCGAGTCAGGAAACATTACGGTTTCAACTTCACAACCGGCCACAATACTTTTGGTCACTGTCTACACAGAAAACAGTCTTGTTTTTATGCTTTTTAACCTTTCTGTGTGCAAACTATAGAAAATGCACACAGTGTCTGGTCAGGAGGCGGTTTGAACTTGATGTTGTTACTTTCGATAGCTGGGTTCCTGTGTGGTTTCTCAGTCGCAAGGGGTTAATCTGGGTGATTCTCGGAGTGGAGTCATTCTCGGTGGAGTCAGTCATCATGCACTCATCAATTATGCAGGTCTTGGAATGCAATGCGTCTGTAAAATGTCTCCAACCATGTACTATTAACCTCATCCAAACTCCAAGGCCTCTGGCGTCCCGCCCCATCAATAAGTAAGCAAATATGCATGTAGCCCTCTGAAAGCATCCATGTTTACATCGGTTTCATGTAAATGTTGGTTTCAGGGGAAAAATGCATATATGGTGCAAGTAACATGGTGGAATCCTGAAAGCAACATGGCAGAGACGGACAGGCGGCGAGAAAAAAATTGCTGGCTTAAGGGTGGTAAAAAAATATGGAAGGCAACCAGATGGTGATGGCAGAAGAAGAGAGGAAGGGAAAGGGAGAGGTGAGTAAACAACACTAGACGTGGTAGCAGATGGAGACAGAGGAGAGAAAGACAGAGTCATTTAGGGACGGCGCAAAGGAGCAGAAGGAGATGCAGAGAGTCAGGGAGTGAGTAAGCGAGCAGATGAGTGTGTTAGAAAACCACTCAGCCGCTTTAGACAGCTTGAGAAAATAAACCACAGAAACCCACAGCAAGGTTCATCCGAGGCAACGGCTGCAGTGTTTCATCCACACAGCCCATAAGGAAGCGGCAGTGCAATAGGTGGATCGTCTGTTTGTGGTCCGTTGACATCGTGGAAAATCATCATCTCTGAATGTTATCTTTTGATTCAATATCAATTTTTAGAAAATGATGTCTTGAACGATTCATTTTGTCGAAGGAAAGGTTCAAACCTTTTCGCAAAATGCGCTTCCCAAGATCGATATCAGTTCCATGACTGTGTGTTGGATCTATATAGTTTTCTGTCTCGCAGAGAGTTAGATGCTGCCGGTCAGCTTAGCATAGCTGGAAGACACACAACAACACAAAAACAAAAAAAATTTAGCTTAGGAGCACCTAGTTTGTTTAATCAAAGTTCTTTTCCCTGCCAGTCTTTATGCTAAGCTAAGCTAACCGGCAGACAGGACAGGAGGTATGTCTGCGACCGACAACACGGTGCCAACAGCCAGATAGGAATGAGCTCGTTCATTGGTCCGCCGCTTCCGTGTGCGAGTTGTCACGTCTTCCTGGAATTCAAAAGATGGCGGGCAACGGCGTATCATCTCACATATTCTCTTTGACTTTTACACTGTTTTAGGCGTTTAAATGCTGCGTTTCATTTGGTTACGGTTAGGGTTGTTGTTGTGGTCGGGGTTCATTGTCGCTGTCCACTACATTTAACATCAAGCGACAACATCTTTGGAAACCCATCAAAACGACAGCACTGCTATTGAAGTCATCCACCGCTCTTCTTTGGCTTTTCCGCCACATTTGAATATCCGCCACTGTCAATGGAACGGGAAAACGCCGGAGCAGAATGTGCCACTAATGCGCCCTTTTCGGCTGGTTCGCCAACCGCCACTAAAAACAGCGAAGAAGAGTGCACAACCAATCACGTGGCGATCTCTTAGCCGGTTGTGGCCCAAGAGCAGGGCCTCAACCAGAGCTCCAGGAGAGTGACACCAGTCTGCTTATCTTTTTTCTCACCAACTACTAGTCTACTGTTGCACTCTCACTTTGTGTCACTGGTTAGCGGCGCCTTTTCTCCTCCATGTCACCTGAGTGATGCGCCCACAGCATTTACGTATGCAGAGACGGGGCAGTTGAGCAAAGTGGTTCAGTTTGGACACAGTTTGGACTTTGGACTCGAAAGTGTTTCTGTTGTTTGTGAATACAGCTGCAAGTAAGTTCCAGCTGCCATCTATACATGTCAAAGACGCCCTGCATCCTGCTAACTTTGCTTTAGCAACTCCCTCTAACACACACACGCATGCACGCACTAGAATGAGCAAAGAGCATCTGGCTGGCGTTTTGCTCAGCACGGTCAGCAGCAAAGTTGCAGACTTCGAATTCAACACAGACGTTTTTCCATGCTGTTTCTATCTCCATCACCAGAAGAGATTGCTTGGGGGGGGGGGGGGGATACAGTAAGAACAAAGCAGCAGCACTAATGCAGCACAGATGAACGGTGAAGACTTTTAGATGCATTTGCTGTTCACTTTCCATCCACTCAGTCGCTGTTTTGATATGAGGGTACGGCGCATGTGAGTGACACTCAGAGTGAGAGCAAAAGCTGAATCATTTCAGTTGTGCCACTTGAGTTTCACTATGACCGAGAGAACAGACAAGCAAGTGGGCCCCAGACGGGAAGTTTGTCTTTTCGTTCCCGTTATTGCGGCAAGTTCAAGAAGCCAGGTGCGCCCCGTGTCTGCAGAACATATTTAATCACACTTCTTCATCGACTGTCATCATTACCAGTAAAAAAAAATTGTAGAACGGGGTTTCCATGGAATCATAATATCTCAGCTGTGGTCCAGAGGAATTTGGGTCCAGACTTGAGTCTGGACTGAGATCAGCTCCACAGCTGTTTTCATCACCTCTCTAAAATTCGGGGGAGGGCCGAGCGGAATCAGCTGCCAGGGGTCAGTGAGTGTGTGCATGGGTGTGTGTGTGTGTGTGTGTGTGTGTGTGTGTGTGTGTGTGTGTGTGAGAGAGAGAGAGAGAGAGAGAGAGCTGTACAGTAAAAATTAGGTCAATAAGTTGGTGGAAGGGAAGAGGCAAACCGCCCTGTGCTCCTGCCTGTGTGTGTGTGTGTGTGTGTGTGTGTGTGTGTGTGTGTGTGTGTGTGTGTGTGTGTGTGTGTGTGTGTGTGTGTGTGGATCAGCTGTGTGTGGAGTCACTGAGGCCTAAAGTGAGGGTGAGACAGAGCAGAACTGCAGCATTAACCAGACACGGCAGTGAAGCAGACCTGCTGCCTCGGGGATGCTGCGTCTTCCTGGAAAGAATGTGACCTGCAGCAAAATGCCTGGAACCATCCGCCCTGTGCCAGGCACCTGGGGGCCGTGTCCGTGACGCCGCCTGGTACGAAGAGCCGCTCCTGGTGAAAAATCTTGGAAATATGACATTTTCGAAGAATCCCCCACACAGTTGGGACTAGATCCTGGTAAAATGGTGTCGGTTATAGGAGGGTTGTTGGGAGGTCAAATGAAGTATGGTCTCAATTACTTGATAGAAAGGTTTGATGCTACTCACCTGAGCATAATGTGTATTTGGACCAGGTACTTAAAAAAAAGGAAAAATAGATATAGATAATATCCTGGTAAAGACAAATAGCTATTCACAAAGCATATTAGCCCCTCAGATAGATGACGAGGTGAAAACTGCTACAGTGAAGCAGAGGAGAAAATGACGTCATTAAGATGTTTAAAATGACTTTTCCAGCAGTTCGAAGTGAGCAGTACAGTACTCACTGGTCCACGCATCCAGAGGGATTGAGACATTAACCTGCTGCTATGGTCTCCCACACACACCTCATCTTCCTCAGCAAATGGTTTGACCTTTGTCCACTAATTTAGCTAACTACTTGTAAAAAAAAAAAATTGTACTTTGACAGCTGCCCCCATTCTGTATTTTCCACTTCCTCACTACTGTCAAGACGGCTTGGGATTGGTCAGTGGTCAAAGTTGATCAAAATGGAACTTTTGGAACTCACAAGAAAACACAATAATCCTACCACTGTGAGCAGACATATTTTAAACAGTAAGTCATCTTTTACATTTAGGTTTTATAGTATATGTCACTACAATGACTTTATCAATTCAATAGAATGTAATATGACATAAATAGTAGGAGACCATGCAAACAGGTGGTAACAGTGATTTTAATGTTGGTCATTTCTATGTATTAATCCAAGGTTTGGACAGTAGAAGGACGACATGGGGAAGTGACACGTCCTCCCGCTGGATTCAAACGGGGGCCGGTTCATGTAAAAGGTCTGCACCTTAACCCCCTCGAGCTTCTAGGGCACCCCAAGGTGGTGGTTATTTGCAGAAATATAAAGGAATTTAACAAAAACAATAGAAGCTGAAGAGAAATGAGAAGAATGAAAAAAAATCTCCAGACATACAGATTAGCCTCAGAGCAAACTGCCACGCAAACCGCGAGCTGTAGACAAAGACCAAGCTTAAAAACAAAATAATGAAGAATTAAAACAGAGACCCAGTTTCATTTTGAATTGCTGACACAATATATATATATATCTATATATATATAGATATATATATATATAGATATGCCACGACTGCACTAACCGAATCAGGATGTCATTTAGCAGAGAACAGTATTACCTCCCTTCCACAACTCGACGCTAGCCACCCACTCGCCCCGTACTCTCTCAGAGACCCTAGCGATTCGTACGCTTTCACGTTCCCTGATGAAGCAGCTGAAATATCACAACAGTGGCCGCGCATCGCCGCAGCGCAGGGGGCGCCTTGAAAGAAATCCCGACCTCGAGGAACACAAGTCGGTGACAACACGGCCTGTGCGGCTGAGCTCCAATTGTTGGCAGACCCTGACCGTGACGTTTGAAAGGAACACTGAAGTCCATCCTCTTCAGCCCGTCACCCTCAGCCCAAACCGGCACTGGGTTCCTGTCCAAATTAGACTTTGCTTGGGCCCAAAAGGATTTCATCAATGTCAGTCTCCGTACAGTAGATAACATTTAAAGAAAAGAAAAACGAACACGTGAACTTGGACTTCAGAGTGGGTTTTGGCTCCGATGCTGTGAGAAATCCTTTTAGGCCGCCTGCTGCTGCCTGGAGAATGTCTCTGAAGCCCGAGGAATGCACTGACATCATTGTTTAGCACTTTGCCAGCGCTCAGGGGTTTGGGAGTAGCTTTGTGTGAAAAGGCCGACTGAATCTCCTCAGTGTCCTCCCCTTGCTACGTTGTGGCATTCCCATATGTTTTCTTTTTATTTTCCCTTTTCTTTGGCACCGCACAGTGCTGATATATGAGCACAGGGAGACAGTGGTCGGATTGAACTGCTGAATTTGATTTAGGAAAATACCTCTTATATAACCAAGTAAATGTCTGTGCAGAATTATGTTGGTCCTGCAGGTTGAACCAGTATGAACATTGTGAGGACTGAATGGCAGCCCACTGGGACCTCACCCATAGGCTTTTGAGCTTTTGAAGCCTGCAGTACCAGCTGTCAATCACCCTGTATCCAAGCGCTAATGCACACGGTGCTTTATCATCTATTTAACGCTGAACGGGACCGTGATTTACAAAAATGAACATCATGCTTTATTGTCGAAGACTTGAAACTAGCGATTGAGACCATAAAATGTTAAATGAGGTTATAAAACAACTGACAAGTACAATCATTTTCTCATAGACTTCAATAGAAACTGACCTGTTTTTGAATCCAGTGGAGTCGCCCTCTGCGCCCCAGGCCTCACTTTCCGGACCTCCCCATTTTTAGTCTATGGTCAGGACCCTGTTACATTTGTTCTTTACCTACTGTGACTTGTGAAAATGTGAAAATGTTGTATTTGCCTAACCATAAGCAAACTGTTGTTGCCATTTGACATTTGAAGAATGGACATTATCGTGACTGTCAATAAAAAATGCAGATAAAGGCTACTGACAACCCTTTCCCGTGATGCCTTCGACTAAATGTTGTGAGGTCGACTGACTTATAATTTATATAATAATTTATAAAAATAATGATGATGGCAATAATAATAATAACACTAATAGGAAGGAGAAGAAAACGTCAGAGCGTGTAGCCCCTAAGCTTTGGAACAATACGTTTGAGACATTTGGTTTCTGTAGACTCTTTTAAAAAGCTTCACTTTCATCTGTTTTTGGTTTTATCATGTTAATTGTGAAGCTCATAGTGTCTTTGAAAGGTGCTGTTTAAATAAACTTTCCTTACAGCCCTTTTTGTTTTAGGCGTATTAAAAAGAATTATTTTGTACATCTTCTTTCTTCTATTCTGTGTTGTTATGATTGTTTACAATGCACGTATGCCGTTCATGGTTGTTTTTTTTATGAGAAAAGGATGAGCCATAAGTCATGAAGCAAAATCACCCCCATTCTTTGCAATGCAAAGAAAGAAGCCTTTGGCTTTTGTCATTGTTAATAATCTGGATCTAAATGGATTTTTCATCACTTATGCATTATAGATGCATGCCTGTGCGACTGCTTGATCAAATAATAAAAAATAAAAAATTGGCACGGGGGCTCAGAGAGGTGCTCATCACTTTCAATTTGGAAAACACCAGTGGCATTAACACGGAGGTGTCACGGGGGGGGTGGGGGGGCTGCCACGGTCTTCCAGGAACAACTACACTGACTGCAGACCACCAGAGCCAGTGCTGCGTAGTCTAAATAAGCAAACGAGCATGTGCAATATTAGTCATCCGCACCAAACCATCCTTCCCTGTGTAAACACACGCGCACACACACACACACACACACACACACGCAGGGCTCACAAATACACAAAACATGTATGCGGTTGGGCGTGTGCACGTCCTTACACAGGAACAAACACACACACGCCCTCTGCGGAGGGCTGTGGTGCGTTGGTCTGTTTTCTGAGGAAGAGGGAGGGTGAGATAAGCAACGGGCCGGGGCTTCCACGGAACTCGCAGGATGCAGACACAAGGGGGAGGGCGGAGGGACCTGGATGAAAACAAGCCCTGTCCAGGTCCTGTTCGTAGTGGATTTTCGCTGTGTGTGTGTGTGTGTGTGTGTGTGTGTGTGTGTGTGCTGAGCTCATATTGGCTTTATCTGCCAGTAATGATGTTTTGAGTGTTTTTTTTTAACAGTGATAACGAAACCGCGTCTTTTCCACCGTCAATCACTCACAGTCCGCTCTGCCACCATCACTAAAAAATGTGAATAAATGATCGATGGACCATCTTGTGTTAAAGTACAGATACAGATGATACATGATACAGCTTGTATTTGCACTTCAAAGCTCTGCTGGGCAATAAATCTAAGCACGCTCATGCCTTCAGCGGTTCGGGTTGCTCAACTATCTACGTGCTTCCTTTTCTTACACACACACACACACACACACACACACACGTTCACCTGCACAGTCCGCCACAACGTTAGCACCGTAACATTGGGTATTTCATCCAACTGTGAACCGTCGGTTCTTGAAGTTGGAAGCAATAAAAATGTGCGTGATGGCTAGATGTCTGGGTCCGAGCATCACCAACAGGCAAGGTCTTGATGGGTGCTCCCGATATGCAGGCTTGCTGCGTGTGAGGCTGTGCACATGCTGCACCCGACATCAGACATGGACCATGGAACCCCATGAACAGTGTTCAAAGCTTAGCGAAGGTCCGAGAAGTCCAGGTACTTTTGCTGGTGTTTGGCGTCACAGTCAATTTTAGTTCCAGTACTTTGGCTCATGACTAAATATTTGTAAAAAACTAATGACAGATTCCCATCAGCCTCAGTTGTTTATTGCTCATTATAGTAGCATGCTTTAATGCAAAAAGCATGCTCAGAGGCTAACTTAGGACTGTGAATATGGTTAACAAACCGTCTTAATATGAGCATCTTAGCATGCTCAGCATGTTATCATGCTCACATTAGCATAATTCAAAGTGTTGTCAGTGTTGTTATTTAAATGATCATGACATGTGGAAATACTGTAGATTTTGAGCAAAATTTGCCATATTTACTGTTAAAATAATTTTATAATCTCTTTTTATACAATCCAGAGTCATGTAAAACACCAGAAAACTATATCCTACGAGTTGTTGTGCATTCGAAATATTCATTATGTGTTACTTTGCTGAAAGATTGCTGAAAGTTTCTCTAAAGTTGTTGCCAAAGTGGCCAGCGGTTACTCTTTCATGTGATGTGACAACTGCAAACTTGAGGGGAATCAATAAATATACGGGTAGCTCAAATCAAGCGATGTGATTGGTTCATAGACACTGGCGTTGAATCAGTTTGCACAGGTCCGTATCCCTCCCCGACTGAGGAAGTAACGCACACGGTCAGCTTGAATGAACACCTGCGAACTTAAATTTGCAGGCGAACCCAGCTACTGTCTCGTAGCCTTCTTTCTGAGTCACGCTACAGTGTGTTGCATAGCAACCGGCGTGCACCGTGCAGGCCGCCAGGAGGGACTACTTTTTTGTGTTCCTTAAAAAATGCTTTTTTGACGAAATAAAAAAATCAAATTGTAGTGTGTCGATAACTTTCATTTAGCCAAACATGTAACCGTTTTATAAAAAGCAATAGCTCACCTCAGTCCGCGTTATACATTCATAATACATCAGTTAAGGGGTCGGCGAACAACGCCCTTTATCTGTGGTATAATGAGCACATACCACGGCCTGTCATGACCTATCTCTTAATTCTTTCAAATGAATTTCATATCAAGTAAACCATAAAATGTGGACCAAAGCAAGGCAGAAAATTATGATTTCAAAGCCGTTCATGAAAGGAGATTATTAGTATTGCTCATATTGCTTTGATACATTGTTATTAATAAATGAATCGATAACTTGTAGCTAGTGTCCCTTTCCCTTGTTCTAATGTAACAGCATGTGTTGCTTTCATTTTATTTACCTGCATAATACCGAATTAACCTGTGCTGTCGTTATTCCTCATCCTTTTCCTTCTTTCGGTGGCAAATTCAAAATATCATATACACATTCTCTCATCTCATGAACACACACTGTGGAAGTAAGTGTTCACTTTCCAAAACTGCAGCCTGTGGTAATGTCAGCATGCCAGATCTGTGGCACACACACACATACACACACACACATACACACACACACACACACACACACACCGTGCTCTGATAAAAAGTATGTCGATTTATTGCTTCCGTCATCCCCATAACACTGCTGCAGCTGCCAGTTACTATGATATTACACTGATAACCTTTCATTTAGGGTTATTGGGTTCATGCAATACAAACAGTCGTCCCCTGGTCATTTCGCCGGCAGTTAATGAGGAGGGATTACCCCGGGACCTCCGGTTAGAATGCAGAAAACAAAACCTGCAGACTTGGGGTATGGCACTGATGTGCACGATTGTGGCACATGGAACTCTAACTAGTTTGCTGTGCATGTACTGCATTGACGTAAAGGCCCGAGCTGGACCGGAGCTTATATCACCTGAGGTGTCCGACGTGAAAGTCCCTTTCGCAGTAGACAGCTGTGTCCAGGGCGCTCTCGCACTATCACGACTGCACACATGTGTGGCATGGGCGGCCCCTCCGGCGCAAACCAAACCCCCACCGTGCCTTGTACCCAGCACTCACAAGAGTTTTCTTGCACATGCTCTGGTCGTTCCATTGGATTTTTGCCGAAACTCTCATTTCAACTTCATATATGGAATTTTTCTTTTAGGTGTTTTCAAAGAAATAACAGTCAATTCAGTAGATATCTATGCACAGGAACAGTGGGGGACACTGCACAACGTGTGTCCTAATTGAGGTATATGACAATTAACACACAACACGATCCAATTTTCCTGTGTCTGGACTAAAAGCCCGCAATTTTTGTACGTTCATGCGCGCCGTTAAAAGTGTATCGTCACCGGAGAAGATCGTTGGGCACAGGTTGTAACATGTGGCACTTGTAACAAGTGTGCGGCAAAAGAGGGAGGCCACACATGAATTATTTAATTAAGTAAATAACAAATTTAACAAGGTGTGTGTGTGCGTATAGATAACGTGACCAATCACGTACAGTGGGCATACGCAGATTGTCTACTCTTTGCTTAACCCCCCCCCCCCCGGAAAATACTACGAACGAGAAACAACAACAATGAAAAGTCAAAGCGGAGATGTGTTTTTAAAACAAATAACGTAGTGATGTGTATCTCTCACCAGGTCCCAGCTCTACTGACAAACCGGAACAGAAAGAGAATCACAGGGACAACACTGAGGCCTTTGAGGTAGAGGCTTTTCTTATTTTTTTTTCTATATTTTTTATTAAGTTTTAAGTTAAGACTTTGATTTGTTACAGCCCACAAAGGGCTTTTTTACATTTCTTAAATGTACAGCTGCAAGCACAATGGATACCTCAATCATGCCGCAGCAGCATGGGAACGCTCTAATAATTACTTTCATAATTACCACCAGCATGTCTCAACTTAAATGATTATATTATGCAATTTTTAGGTTTTATTATTATTTATATTATCATACCACAGGACAGTGCAGAGGAAATCCAGTCAAGATTTCAAGAATTGAGGTGCAGCAGGACGCACACGTTCGTTTTCACACATTCGTGTGCGCGCGTGTGTGTGTGTGTGTGTGTGTGTGTGAACTCAATGTTCTTAGGTGAGGTGTTCTTTGGCAAACAAAGCATTGACCTAAAACTGTCTTGAACCAGAGTGTGTATCCAAATTACCTCAAAAATGTGCCGCACCCTCTTACTCCTTGTCTCTTCTCACACTCCACCCATTACACACACACACACACACACACACACACAACACAAACAAAATACACCCCAGGTGATTTGTCCACTTGTTTTACCCGTGACCTTTGATTCGCTGGCCTCTTCACGTGCTCTGCTTTGGAATACAGAGCTGTTAACCGGTGCTTTACTTTCACACTTGATCTGTGACTCTTAAACAGAAAGGTATGTGTGTGTGTGTGTGTGTGTGTGGCCGTTGCTGTTATCATACTTGTGCTTGTGCATGAGTCACATCCTCTTTGTTTTACACCTTGGAGTGGACGCTCGATTGTTGTGGAGTGTAGCTGTGGCTGCAGAAACATAAATTGAATAGCCCCTGTGCAGGTCCACTTCTCTATTCCTGCCCCCTCCCCCCTCACTTCAGTTTTGGGTTTGTGGGGATAAAATGGAAACCCTCAGTCCCATATTCCTCAGAAGAAGATTCTGATTCTGCAGGTGCTTCAGTTTCCTGCTTTTTAACATCCGCATCTGTTTCCAGAGGCCGTGTTTGAGCATTATTTTTTTTCTCTTTAATGTTAATCGCACTCTGTCAACGGGGACGGTAGAAGCTCACGGCAGTTTCTCTCTCTCTCTCTCTCTCTCTCTCTCTCTTTCTCTCTCTACCACATGGCGAGCCATCATTTATATTTGCACCCTCCCAGCCAAAGTGGAAACGATGTGATCATTTGTGCCAATGAACACGTTGTTCTCACCGCGCCAACCCTCCTGGCATTTGTCGGCAATGTTTTCTACGCGTGCGCAAAAAAGCTGAGACTAATGTTTGTGTGTAACCAACCTTGGCCCCGATGCCGCTGAATAAGACCAGTTGTTGATACACCTGGGTCTCTCTAGTGACCTCGGCATGAGCGTCAGTGCCACGTCTGGTGAGAATATCAACTTCGTTTTGACAACACAGTGCACATGATTGTCGAACAAATGGAATGCAGGTTAAAAGAAATCCCCCATTGACACCACAGCTTTCCAGTTCCTTTCCGACAAATTTAGATTCAGTTCCTCATACTGGGCCTTCTGGGTAAGCCGCCGACCCGTCAGCCGGCGTGACGACTGGGAAGCAGCTGTATCGCAATGTTCGACCTGTGTCACGGCAAACTTCTTCCCTATTGTGACGCACGTGGAACCAGGAACTTGAGGTTCTTGTAGACTCTATTTAGTGTTTTGATTTGAATGAATCCCTGTGCCCTTTGCTCCATCTAAACATTAGGGCAATACAAATTCCAAATCATGACGCCTACGGAATAGCATTGTGTGCAAAAAGTAACACACCCACACATCACATTGTCTGTGTTGTCTGTTCGGGCCTGGTATTGATACGTGTTCAGTTATTCAATTGAAAACAACAGGTGATCGCACCTGACATTAGAATGTGCAATATTTTTAAATATTTGTAGCTCGTCCGACTATGACGGACAGGTCTGTTGTCAATGTGTGTGTGTGTGTGTGTGTAGGCAGTCATTCAATGTGGCCACATGAGTCCCAGACAACCAATGAGTGATCGGATCTGAAATGTGTCAAGGGTGCGTTCACACCTGCACTTAGAGCTGACCACCTGTGCTCGGGTCACCTGAAAGTGAAGCTAATAAATTTGGCGCATAGAAACAGAAAATTTTATATTGTGGATAACAAGCAGCAGGCCCACAGTTTGCATTAATCGTAGGGGGCCCCCGTCGGCCGCGTGGACGCCAACAACCAAACCAAAAATGAGACGGTCCGGTCTTCGGCGGGTGTCACCGACGTGTTCCGCCCTCTCCGCTGTCACAGCAGAGCTGCAGTGCGCAATGCATCCTGGGATAGGCTGAGCCGGGGAGAATCGCTCAAAATGGGCCAGCATATTTGAATCTCTTACTCTGGCTGTCTTAAAAGAGGTAATTATACTACTTTAACACATTACCAACTTACATTATTCAAAGGTTTTGCAATATGTAAATTACTATATAAAGATGTCTTCTTTTTTTTCATTTAAACAGAGAAAAAACTATTATGTGCCAGTTCATCATTATAGTTTAATGCACAGGTGAAACTGTTCTTATTCGTGTGTTTAGGTGAAAGATATGGAATAAATTTTATATCAAATCAAATCAAATTCATTTACAGAGCACATTTAAAAACAACGACAGTCGACCAAAGTGCAGTACATTAGAAGAATCCCAAAACCCAGGGGGGAAAAAAGAAAACAACACAAGCTCCACACGATTAAACACAAGGACCAGTTTTACAGACAGAAGACAGGGGAGAACAATCGTTAAACTGAGTTAAAAAGCCATGGAGTAAAAATGTGTTTTGAGACAGGATTTAAAGACAGGTAGTGTAAGTGCAAGTCTAATGTGCAGAGGCAACTCGTTCCATAGTTTGGGGGCCACGACCGCAAAAGCACAATCTCCCCTATAGACGCACATGGAGTGAAGTTATTGCTTCACGATGACTCTCAGAATCCATTTCACATTTCAGCAGTGCTGTCATTACGTGACTGCCATTAAAGCAACTCTTGGAAGAGCATCATTAACTGACGAGTTGCACAGGCGACCCGATTCCCAAGTTGTTGAATGGCCTCCGCGGGGGGAACCACAGCAGCCAACTAGCTCTGAGGCTCCTGCACAGATCAGCGTGGAGGCATTGTGGTGCTAACTGTCTGCGATCCTCCATTGTTACTAAATGGCCCTCGGTAACAATGGGTCACATTCCGTCCCCGCTGGGTGCTGCAGCCACGGCCCGCTACTGTATCCGTGGATGGGAGGTGTGACTGTTACTGTGCATGTGCACGTGCACTGTTTGAAAAAACGTTTTGGGTAAATGTGCTGGGTCTGCAAGTGTGCACGTTGGCCTGTGTGTGGCCCGACCGCGCTGTCACCGGAGGAGCTTCTCAGAATTCAACTCACCCCTGATGACACTGTTATGGCTCCATGCTGGGTCGGCCCCTTCATCTGCTGCCATGCTCGTTGGCCTCCATCGACCGCCCACTTGGAGGACAGAGAGGGGGGGGGGGGGGGGGGGGGGGGGGGGGGGCGGGGACATTGACAGATTACAGGAAAAATAGTAAAGTGGTGCCGTGGATGTATTACTATATGAAAGATTCTTAAAGGTGCAAACGGTCCAAAGTTTTTTACCTTGCCAAATTGCGAACATGGAGTGTTAACAATCAAAACCGAATGCTCTGATTTCCCACCTGTGCTGTTTTTTTTGTTTTTTTTTAATTCACGGATTTCGAGAACCAAGCACAAAATGCGACGTCCAACAGCAGTTAATAAAGGTCACAGGCATCCTAAATGGAGAACTCAGTCTGTTGCCCTGGGACCCATGCTCATTGGAACATATCGACATTAAGGGATCCATCAGTGATGGGCTCCGCAGCCTATTTAGAGTCCCGACCCACGGGGGGGGGGCAACCAAAAGGAATTCCTTCCAGTGAAACGCTTCATTTCCACGAAGAAACAGCCGCTTTCATTTATTCATTCATCTATTCTCTTTTTCTATTTTATTGATCTCCGTTCACTCGGTCAGAGGTCAGTACAACTCGAGTTGGGAGTTGCTTGCCGCTGACCCTAACCCCAGCAGGTGAAGGACAGGCACAGCGACCACCCACTCCATTCCCGCAGGTCCGCAGAGGCCGAACTCCAAAAACAAAACATCTCATTCATGTGAGGCTTTTATGTTAATTAAACTCGTGCAGAACATGTGATTATGTCTGTGAAGGCATGTGGAAAAACTGCCTGGCCTTTCATTTTTTTCCTTCTTCTTCTTACTGTAGTGTACTCGACATGTGTGCGCCCTTCAGTCCAGTTCCTCCCCTCGGCCCTGCACACGTGAAAACCAGTATTTCAGCATGGCGGAATGTTCCAGTGTCCGCCAGCGACGGCTCATTCAAACAGGTATGAGACAAATATTCAGAGAGAACACTTACATGAAAACTATGTTGATGTGGCCTGGCGTAGGCGTATTTTACGCTCAATGATAAGAAAAAATCCTCAACACCTCCTCGCGCGTTGCACCTGCTCTGACTACACTGACACGCACCGCACCGAAAAAAAGAACAATTTATGTTCATCCGCGAGCCGTACAACATAACAGGGCGGCCCTTCCCCGCGGGCAGCGAGCTGCTGACTCACCACAGAACACTTCTTCTTCGACTTTCACCGAATGGCAGTTTCAACTGCCCCAAAAAGAGTGTGCTGATGGATTTCCAATTTATTTTGTTGTATTTAAAAGAGTTACGCGTGACACCTAAGTTAAGGACAAACCGTTCGGGCGACACTGCCTATGTTTACGTGCCTAAATGGTCGGCCCGAGGAAGAAAGTGAGAAGCTCAAGCATTGCTGCGTCATCTGTTTTGCCGTCGATGGAATGAGAAACACGAGGGGTGGGGTGCAGAAGGGAAAGCTTGAGCTTTGCAGTTGCGGGGCAATACTGGCAACTCTCTCCTACGGAAAGTAGCTAGGGTTTGTTCGAAAAGGGCAACCGGGCAGCTGCTATCATGAGCTCGTAATGCTCCCCTGTAACCAAGCCGGAGGAAATAAGAGGTCATTTACCCTCATGCCCTTTGTCTGAGTATCTTTTTCTACTTTTGTGTGCATTACATAAAATGAAGAAATGTTCCTCTTACACGACTATTTCCGCTGTTACGGACCAATGTCTTTATTTGCTGATTGTAAAGAGCACCGGGAACACCTTGGACACGAGGTATTTGTGTTTCAGCTAAAGTAGAATTTGACCTAAGCAGCAGCACTCGAGAGGAATGTTCCGGAATGTTTCCGTTCATTCCCCGCAGGGCACAGAGAGCCAGACACCGGACTAAAGGTTAACTAGGCCCTGCACGGCCAACGGTTCAGCTCACCTTGACTCACTAATATTGCAAGTCTCCTTGTTCGTTAAATGCAATACCCTCAAATGCCTGTCCTGGAACACGGTGCTCACCAACAGGGAATCGCGTTTCTTCCGTCCGACCCGCTTATCTTACCCAGCTACTGTATGTGTCTCCGTTTCGCTTGGCCCTCGCGGCGGGGAAACGGAGACACCGCGGGGTTCGGGCTGTGCGTGAAGATGTTCACTGTTATGGAGACCCAGCTAGTTTCAGGAAAACACACCATCCAAGTAGAGGAGACATAGATAATGTGATGATATTGTGTGTAGTGGCCTGTACAGTACACGAAAAACACCTGACCTATAACTTATTTTGTTGGAAATGCTGAATGCATCAGGAATTTTTGCAATTTGGTG
>NC_061517.1:21387500-21472500 GCF_022379125.1 Scophthalmus maximus | reverse complement strand
GGCTGTATGTGCAAATGCAGGGAAAACAATGCGTCATGGAACAGGGGCTATATCGACCGTACATACATTGTGGTATTAGTTCAATGTGATAGTTCAGCAAAAGTCATCCCTTTATTCAAAAAGAAAGAAAGAAAGAAAAGAGAAAAGCAACGGGGGAAAAAATCTGGGCCGCTGAACACTTGAGTCCCGTTGTCTGAGTTCAGTGGGTTCGTGCTGGCCATCACAACCGGCAGTGTATGTGAACCTAATCACAAAACCTCTCCGTCTCCTCCGAGCCGCTCTGTTATAACAATCAAGCAGGGCCAAATACCGTCTCGACTTCCCGATGCGGGGTTTCCCGGGGAAGCAGCTTGGAGTATTTTCTGGTCCGTGACATCACCGGCAGACATGTTTTGATTCCGCCAGAGAGGAGAGCGAAAAGCTGGTGGGAAAACCCCCCTCTTCGATCACGACAACAACAATAGCCGCCTACCAAGCTCCTCTGAGCCACAATGCAAATCGACTGTAAACAGTGCGTGGGAGTGGGAGGGGGTGGGGGGGGTGTGAGAAGGAGAGTGTGAAAGTAGGTTTGTTGGGTGGGGGCTTAAATCGTGAGGCAGAAACAAAGTAGAGCAGTGACAAACTTCAAATGGAAAGAAGAACCAGGGCAAAAAACTATCAGTCACTGTGTTTGAGTCATGGGGATTTTCTTTTCACATGTTCCCCAACTTAAATGAAGAGGCTTATTCATGTGTAGACGTAGAGACGTGTACGCGACACCAGTGTAACCTGTCCCTAAGTGTTGTTCCTCATGTGAATCACAGGCCCATTCACTCTGCTCTAATGAGAACGGACCAGCTGATTGCCAAACGTAAATAAAGGGGCGGAGGGGAAGACCCTCTTCTATCCCTGTGGGAAGTTTGAAATAATCCCACTGCCGACATTCTTGAACAGTGACTGGCAACAGTGTCACTGGGCTGCTTGTGTGACGGCAGTTTTCATATGTCACTACTGTCCGTTTCCCACGTGGATGAATGCGAACAGAACCCCCCCCCCCCCCTGTAAACAACAATCCCACCCCTCTCTCCTCTGAATCATCCGTGGGAAGGCGATATGAGCAGCCTTCTTTCCTGGTTCAGCACATTCCTCGCCACCTCTTATTGGCGTTCCAGAGCCACATGGTTTTTCATGCTCCTCCCAGTCCACCCCTCTTCTCCCTTTAGATTTTTCGGCGTTTCGGTGCAGGGCTAAGTGCTGCAAATCATCATGGGCTGAGTCTGGGGAACAAAAATGGCAGATCATCAACTGACCGACCCAATACCCTGAAGTTCCATCCCCCTTTAGCTATATCGCCACGCCTGTCAGGCATTCTATTTAAGCATGTATGAAAATGCTAGATTTAACAGGTTTTTTTCTTTTTACTTTCATTTAGCCCTGGTTCCAACATGGTCATCCCTATGTTCCCTCAGCCCTATGAGAATTTCCCCTCATCAAAATTAGGCCCTATGTTCCCTCAGCCCTGTGTTCCCTCAAGGATTTCCCCCCAAATTAGGCCCCGCATTCCCTCATTTCTATTAAATGTCCCCCGGATCAAAATTAGGCCCTATGTTAGGGCTAGGGTTATGTTAGGGTTAGACAGAGGCAACACAGGGCTGAGGGAACATAAACACGCTCCCGTTTCAAGATGGGTCCTGCGAAATTATCTCTAAAGCACCAAAATATACAGATTTTTGTCATAGTTAGAACATTAAATACATGATACTATATATGCATCCATCAAAGCCCTATATGAATACAGTCTATTTACCATTTACCTATTATTATTATTTTTAGCGCTGTTGCCATAGCTTATGAGTCATTAAGTGACGCAGATGGCTCTTTCTCACCTGTCAGTATGCTAACAGTTGGCTTTCATGTGGAAGAGGAAGTCTGTTTCCAAAGAGCCCCCTTTCCTCGCACGCTACCCAGCAATGCAAATGCTGCTGCCACGGAATCTGAAAACACCTATGCAGATGCGTGCATATCAGCATGTGGTACACTTGAGGTTCCGGGGTTTGAAAATATGTTTTGTACAGAAGTAAACAATGGGGCTTCTCATTTATAGCGGCAAATATGTCAGAGGATGTAACAAATGCCGCTAGCAGCTTTTTCAGGCCTTTTTCTAATGTAAACGCAACAAATGAAAAAATGCTACAGTAGAATCATCATCTATCTTTTACATTTGAGCCAAACACTGTTGAATACATTCCTTACATGCTTCCCCTTGTGTTTCAAAGCTTCTCAGGCCCGCCTTCCTATTTACTAAGCTATGATTACATAATTGCTGTTGTGGGGAAGTGGTTTAAGTGCGTGCCAATGTCAAACGCACACTGTGAATAAATATAGCCACCGCATACTTCACTTACTAATGGCGACTCAAAAGTTGCTCATGGCCACAAGTTTAGCCGACTCTTAATGGTAGACGATTAATTTGGGGACTTTTTAAATAGGGTATTGTGTAAATCCCTTCTGTCAGCATTATCATTATCAAGAGGGATCTAGGGGTCAAACTAGGCAGTGTTATTTCCTGTTAGCTGACCCCCCCCCCCCCCATATGGCCAAGTCTATAGATGACAACAGTCCTATTATTATCCCTGGCAAACTCAAAAACATCCTCCCCCTTTTACACACACACACACACACACATTGTAACCACTCCTCCTTAACAATCACAACAGCAGCCATAAATAAACCTCCAGTAGCCCAATCCCTAATTGAGACAAGTGGGGATAATTTCTTGGAAGAACAGTCTGAGTGGCGCTGGACAGGTATGCCAATGACCTCTGACCCCGGACCAGGCCTGTGCTGACATGAAAGTTGACCCGCCATGACCTTTAGGCTACTTGACAGGCCCCTCTGTGGTGCTTTCCCACATGGGCCCGCCTTTGATGTCCATTGGAGCCCTTTCCCATGGTCCTGCCGGGGAGACGGGGGTGGGAGGCTACCTGAGGAGAGGTCAGGCCACACCGGAGGTTACACACCGCACACAGCTATTTCTTCTTCCTTTAAGACGCCTCTTAAAATAATCCATCCCCCCGTCCACCACCCCCACGCTCACACACAAACAAAAACACACGCAGACTTTCACACATGCCGATGCCTCCCATATTTGGGCAGAGTTAAAAAGCCTTTGCAGCTAATTTGGAGGCATGACAGATAATGTTTCAGCGTTTGTGCTTATTTGTGTATATGTGTGTGTTTAAGTGGGCATCGGCGCGGGGCAGTTGGGTTAGCTATACTTCCAGGTCCTGTGGAGTGGACAGCTGCCAACCACAACTTTCTCCGCACACATTTTCCCGCAGTGAGGTCAGTGTTCGAGAGCGTCGATGAGGTAATAACCAATCACAGACCTCTGGGTCAGGGCGGGTTAAAACACTTTTGTTTCAACGCATGTTTTTTGTTCATCGGTGGGATCCCCGATCTAATCCAAAGAGGCACGCGATAACCCCGACAACCCTGCAGACATCTTGTCCAGCAACCCCAATCAACCTAACTGACATGGGCAGGCTTTGTTTGTCTGAGGGGAGCGAGGCTGCTCCTCCTGCTGAGCTGCGGGGCAGTCTTACGACCCTTCTCTAATTACGGGGTAATCGTTGTCAGTCACTGTCAAAGTGCAGCCAGCACCGTGACGCACCTGGCATCAATCCATTTCGGAAGACCGCACTGCCCATCACGTATCCGGGATGGTGGGCTGTCGGCGAAGAGCATGCTAATGACTTTTAAGGTGCTTTGAGTGATTTAACATTAGCGCTTCAGAAGATGATGGCTTAATGGTTTCTTTTATTACGCCTGCGGGGACAGGGCCTTCTCGCAGGCGTAAAAGCTTCATCATGACGAATGCAGCCTATTTTCTAGATTTGTTTTCTATTTAAAAAGAAATCTCTGCATATGTTCATTATACTTAGACATGTGTTGTATGAAGTCTAATTACAGCTGTGGAAAGGTGCAAAGTGTAAATGGACCAATCAAAACGATCTACGAAGAGAGCGTCAAGTATCTGCATTGCATCGGCTCACACAGCTCCCAGCAATAATAACATTAAACGTCAATTAGCCTTCAATTGGGAATATTCACACATCTGTAGCGCTGAGCGGTGAAGTTACTGTCACGAAGGACAAAGCTTCTTTAAAGAAAGGCCTGTGAAGATTTCCATAAACTAGCTACAGCAGTTATATGCAGTAATTACAAGTCTGGTTTCCACACAGATAGTGCAAATAAAAATAACACATCTCCTGATTTAATATCCCCGGATAACAGCTTGCCAGGAGAACGTCCCTGACTCCATGGGAGCCACCGCAGAGGCTGAGTTAAAAGCACACCGCTGTTTCCTATCCATTAATCCACTGGCAGTATTGAGAGCCATCGAACAGCCGGCGCAGGCCCATGCTTGTCTCTTCCTCCGCCATAATTATTGTTCCTGCCACTTACAGAGTGGCGGCAGGTGGGAGCTGAGGGCAGCTGGAGACATGGCCGACGGACGACCGTGCGTGCGCACAAGAGTCTCTTTTACAACACCCAGGATGCCAAAGCACCGAGGAGTAGAGAGACTAACGCCTCTTTCACAAAGAGAAAATACTATTGTGCTGCTTTTGGTTGCCTACATTGATCCAAGCAAAGCCGGTAAAATCCTGGTGTGACGTTTTTTTTCGCTCTGAAATCAGAGGCGTGATGTGTAACACAACAGTGTTTGCGTCATTCCTGCCGTGCCTCTCCTTTCTAAATAGACGTCAAGCTATGCCTACCTGCACAGCTGGATTGTCGCCAGGAAAAAAAAAAAGGGATAAAGGGCAGGGGATAAATAAAGGTGTGACATATTAAAGAGGCAGAAGAAACAAAAAGACAGGGTTAGGGTTAGGGTTGTGTATGTGGCCACACGGGGGAAAGTGAATCATCTCCTGAGAGGAAAATGTGTTGGAGACATTACATAGAGTGTTATAACTTCCTGATGAAGGGTGGAGATGGAGTATCAGGTCAAGGTGTGCCAAAGGGTCACGCTGATAACAGAGTTTATGGGAAGCTCGAGTTTTGCGACATCATTTGAACCACAATGTTGCATGAAAAGGAAACTGTAAGTACCAAGATTGAGTGGGACGTGCGTCGCCCACAGTGGATGAGGTGTTATGTCACAGTTTATTCCACAACCAACTCTTATGTTCTCGAAATATGTATTTTTTAAACTTCATCACAACCCAGCCGCCGCCCACTCAATGGAGTACGAGCAAACATTATGTTGAAGCAGTGAGAAAAAAAATATATGAAAGTGTTGTGAAACCTTCATGTGGGCAGGGTTTCTATTTATCTAGAAAGAGGAAGTAATTCATGAATGTATTATGTAAGCCGAACCTTTTGCCACTGTGATATTTTCCCTCATGGCCTTTAAATGTTTCCGTGTGCAGCGCGTGACAAATAGTGTCAATTAAAGGTGGCTAGAACATGAGACAAACGCTCAGATCAGGAGGAATCTGTCTGATGTTAACTGCTGGTTAAGAGGAAAGACTTTGGGGTTGTCCTGCTGTAGCCTACAGTGAGAACCTGTTGCCGTGCCCTCAGGGAAAAAAGAAACGGGAGACTGCCCGAGATTGGGCTGAGCAGCTGGCCCCAGAGCGAGCGGCGCAACCAATAATCTGTCCCTCTGACGGATGAGGTTAGGTGGCTGACATTTGAGCCCCGTGCTGATCATGCAGGCAGGGCTATCTGCAGCCACCAGAGAGATGCGCTCACTGGTGGCATTTCACAGGCCTGCGGTCACTGCCGCACTCGTTGCTTTGGGCCCTCTCTCCGTTTTCACACACGTCTCCGATGCCCCTGACTGAGCATGGACGCGGCACACGCTCCTCTCGGGGGACCTCTCAGGACACACAAGCCAAGGCGTACACTACGAAATACTCAACAGTGACCAAAGAATATTTCATATATTCACTTGTATAGTTGAGGCGCACGATACCCCAGTGAGAGCCCTGAACGGAGGGTGATGTCTGATAAATGTTTACACACACCAGGGAACTACTTTACCGTGTAATCATCCGTTCAAATATTTGTATCTCCTACTGGAGCTAACGCTTGTGGTGGATGATTGGTTAGTAGTCGGGAGTCATTTGGTTCAGGACCTGATTTGCATGCTGTCCTCAAACATGTCGGAGGAATTACAGGAATTCGCTCGGGGGCTGATCACTCCTCTCGTTTTTTCTCTCCAGTCGGCCAGGGTGACCTCAGAGCAGTTCAAGAAATAGCCGTTGACTTTTTTTGTTATTGGTTTTTTTTGTTTGTTTTGTTTTGTGCAACTCTTATTACTTTGTCCCATGCAAGACTTGCTGGATTTCGACACAGGCTTTTCGCTTGTAAGCTCGCGATTATTACATGCAGGGCGTCTGCGAAATGTCCAATAGTATAAATACACAAAAATGAATCATCTTTTCCTTCTGGCTAGAGACAGACATGAGACACTTTTTTTTTTTTTAAATGTGAAAATGCAATCAACAGCGTTTGTTGTTACTGGTTTACAACCTATGAAATTTCCAGGGGAAACAAAACTGAACCTAGAGCAGGAGAAGGGGGGGGGGGGTGCGCCTTTCAAACAATAAGATGCGCGGGAAAAGGAGGGCGGGGAGAGGAGAGGCCGAGGGGAGGGGTAAAGTGAAGCCTTTTTATCTCGAGTTTCCCACATCCTGTGAACGGCTGCGAGCGCCGGCCACCCAATTCGAAGGAATGCGTGGAATGCGCCCATTCTCCCCGGCGCGCTTTGATGCGCGGCCCGGGTCGAGGGGCCATTGTCAGGCAAACTCAGATAGAGACCGCAGTGCCGGGGACTTCACCCCAGCCACTGAGCCCCCGCCCGCGTTCTATGTGAAAATGATGAGGTAAACGACTTGTGGGCTGTGTGGACCCCGTGAACGTGTCTCTGCGAGCAGCGTGTCTCCATTGGGCCGGGGGCGCGATGGGGCGCCGCCGACAGGCCCAACAGTCTGTTCGGCGACAGAGGCTTAAATATCAAATATGAGCAGAATATACAGAGTGAATAGGTGGAGGGGAATGTACATCGACTTTTTCATGAACTCGCTGCCCTCCTCACGTGGACTGTTCACATCTTCAGTCGGTTTCGGGAGGGGGGCGGGGGGCGCACTTGGCTTTGAATCGGCATTTCCCTCCGACGTGAATTCGTGATTATGGCTTTCGTCTCCCCTCTCTTTCTTTTCTTTTTTTTCTTCTTTTTTTTTGGCGCGTTTCGATTCCCGCCACGTCGTGTCTGGTCCTGTGTGTGTGTGTGTGTGTGGGGCGGGGGGGGGCGGTTATGAGGGCCCGGCCTTTAGGTTCAAGTCTCGTGATTGACGTGAGCTCGGAACGCGCGTCCCGCGCTCCCATTGGCGCGTTGAGGGGAAACGGGCGGGACAAGAGGGATGACGTCGGAGGGTGACGCCCCGCCCCCTTACTACCGCCTTATAGACGTCGTCCCCCCCTTCTCCGTGTTTCCATTAGCCGGTGTCCGACGGAAGGCGTTGGTCCGCGCAGCCCCCTCTGTCTCGTTGCCGTCGCCTATTCCGCGCTCGCCGTTTACAAAAAAAACCCCTGCGTGGAGCAGCCTTTTGTCGCGGTCCTTCCTCCAGCCGGGACGACGCGTCTCCTTTTCCCCCTGGATAACGCGAGCGGGTCGGGGTGTTTTTTGTTGGTGCCGATGAGAGGATTCCTACCGCGTTTTCTGTGCGCGCAACGTGGACTCTAATCTCGTACACACAGTGGGGGGGGGGAGTCAGACGGAATACAAACAACAAGCCCCGAGCCCCCGGGAAAGACAAGCGCAGACGTCGCCGGCCCACCACCACCCCCCCCTCCCAAGGCGGACCCCCGCGTTCAAAGGAATGCTGCTGTCCAAGCTCAACTCCCTGGCCCACATCTCCGCCGTGGACATGCCGGCGAAGATCCAGCTCCATCAAGGTGAGACGCCAGCTCGTTTGCCGCGGGGGGCGGGAGGGGCTGCAGCAATGGCCGGCAGCCCCCCCCCCCCTCTCCCCTTTTCGTTCGGCGCCGACGTATTCGCGTTAATCGCCGTTATGAGAGCTCGACGACCCACACGACTTGGGCTCCTCGCATCCAGGCGTTAACCGGTCGCGTGTGTGTGTGTGTGTTTTCTCAATCCACAGTGAAGGAGAAGGAGCCGTTCGAGAAGCTCTACCAGGTCGGCGCGGTGCTCGGCAGCGGCGGCTTCGGCACCGTCTACTCCGGCACGAGGACGTCGGACGGAGCTCCGGTTAGTACTGCTGTTTGTTTTTCTTCATAAAAAACACACAGATACACACACACACACACATCTTTATGTATTGTTCACAAGGCGCGGCTTGTTGTGCATGTGGCCTGACGCCGTCTCTCCCCCGTTTGCGTCGCCTAGGTCGCAGTCAAGCACGTCGCCAAGGACAGAGTCTCCGAGTGGGGCGAGCTGGTAAGAGAAGCTCCTATATCCGCCGACTTGTAACGCGATGTAACATTATAGTCAAACCATAGTAGCCGTTGGGAGTATCTGAGCACTGACGTTGCGCGTTGCTGTCCCGCAGCCGAGCGGCGCCCGGGTCCCCATGGAGATCGTGCTGCTGAAGAAGGTCGGCACGGGCTTCCGCGGCGTGATCAGAATGCTCGACTGGTTCGAGCGGCCGGACAGCTTCATCATCGTGATGGAGCGGCCCGAGAACGTCAAGGACCTGTTCGACTTCATCACGGAGAAGGGCGCCCTGCCCGAGGAGCTGGCGCGCGGCTTCTTCCGCCAGGTGCTGGACGCCGTGCGCCACTGCCACGGCTGCGGCGTGGTGCACCGCGACATCAAGGACGAGAACATCCTCATCGACCTGCGCACCGGCGAGATGAAGCTCATCGACTTCGGCTCCGGCGCGCTGCTGAAGGACACCATCTACACGGACTTCGACGGTGAGTCGTCGGATGCCCAGCGCGTTCTTTTTTTTTGGTCTTTCAGAAAGAGCAACCTGCTCGGCGGCCCGCGCACTGCCGCACACACACACACACACACACACACAGAGCAGCACTGTAATTCAGGCTGAGCAGCATTGCCTTCGCTTTGGCGCCCCCCATTGGAGGGAAGTTGTATTTTTTACAACTCAAAGTTTGTAAACAAAGTCACATGTCCGCCCCTCCCTCCCTCCCACACACACACACACACACACACACACAAACACACACAGCCTTGTCATGCTCCCTGGCACCTGAGTCCACATAATAGCCTTGGCCGATAAAGCTGCACTCTGTTAAACCGTTTAACCCACTGCAATGCTTTCATTTTCTATTTGACTGTGCAATACAAATATCAGAAATAGTATACGCCACTTGTATCTCTGATATTAGTTTTAAATAACGTTACAGTTTTTCTTTAATAAAAGACATGTTTCTCTTTTTTTTCTCCTCCTCAGGCACCAGAGTGTACAGTCCTCCGGAGTGGATTAAATACCACCGCTACCACGGCCGCTCTGCCACGGTGTGGTCCCTGGGGGTCCTGCTGTACGACATGGTGTGCGGGGACATCCCGTTTGAACACGACGAAGAGATCACAAGAGGGCAGGTCCTCTTCCGGAGGAGAGTCTCCACAGGTAAATTCCCACTGCACTGCCTGCTCTAGTTTATTTGCTCAGAGATGTGCACAATGTTTCACACTCTGCGTATTGCTCTGGACTCATTGGTTGTCCTCCCCCTCCTCCTTCAGAGTGCCAGCAACTGATCAAGTGGTGTCTGTCCCTTCGGCCGGCAGACCGCCCGTCCTTCGAGGACATCGTCAACCACGCGTGGATGCAGAGCACGTCGTCCACCGTGGTTCCGTCCACAATGCAGACGGAGAAGACGAGCGCAGAGATCAGGCTGCACAGCATTGGCCACGAGCCCGCGGCCTTCGCGCCCACCCCTGTGGCCGCGGCCCGGTGAAGGAGTCAAGCAGTTCACACTGGGCCGAGCTGGACGCCACTGACGCAAGAGACTATTACAAAAGGACTTGTGTAACAGACTTGAAGCAATGCACACAGGCGAGCTGTCCCTGCACAGACGAGAGCGTGTAAAGGACTGCACGCAGAGGAGGCCGAGGCTACGACAGAACCGTCGGCCCCGCGGGCAGGCCAGACCTCTCTCCGCCGTCGCCGGCGGAGAGACTGCTTGATTTTCCAAATCATCCGCCCATGTCAGTTGTCAGAAGGTCACTGATCCGGGCGGCAGTCATTTGTCCGTCCGCCGGAGGACAAGCTCCGTATGCGCAGACACCTGCGCCGAGCGATCATAGCACATTTGCTCGCCGTTCTACTGAACGGGAGGTGGACAGTCGTGAGTTACGTAACTCCTCGCAGCACAGTGCGCTGCTCTCTCTCCCTTCTAATTCTTGCCGTCACAGAGTGGGATGAGCAGAGGTGTTGGCGAAGAGGGTTGGGTTTTCTTTAAAGTGCCTTCTGTGAGTCTGTTGGGGGACCCTGAAAATACTTGAATTTGTTAAAAGGTTCCTCTCTAGAGCCTTTTAAGCTCCTCACTCTGTCCAAGGCTTTATGTCATTTATTGCTGTTTTTTTCCTCTCATGGGCCTAGATCAGTAAAGCCCATGCCACTCGCAAAACCACGGTCACTACTTCTGCCAACTCCAATGTCATTGGCAACTACACAACCTCATAGCTCTGGCTGTAAAACCTGTGCAAACAAGTCATAAAAAAACACTGGACTTACCTCACTCTCTTTAGTACAGCATCCACCTCTACTCTACAACCTCCGCTTCCTGTCCTTCACGTGTTGTACTGTATACAAACACAAGGCGTTGGCAATCGGTCGTTCACACCTACCCGAACGCACACCACAATGCAAACTGAAAAACCACACGGAAATACAACCTCCACTGCTCTCCTTTACACAGTGCCTCACACAGGTCTTAAATTTTTTGTGGGGACAAGAATTGTAAATAATAACAATATTTATTATGGCTGTGACTTTTTTTCTCTCTCTCACACCTAATGAAACTTGTCGTCACAGAATTTATTTATTTATTTATCAGAGAATTTTGGCTGTACGTATATATTTCATTCCACAGTCACTGAAGGGCACAGATTATTTAAAATAGAAACACAAAACAAGAAGACCTTTTTTTTTTACCATATTTATGGCGTGAAATTTTAAGAGAGCAGGCGTGTGTTTGTGTATGTAATGTTAATAACGTTGTAATTAGTCCCGAAAGCACTTCCATCTTAATGTATGTAAACGATGAGCGTCTACTGATGGTAACTGGTGTTGTTACTCTGTCGCCTGCTGTGAGAGCGAGTGAATTCTGAATGTTGGATGTTTGTGTGTGTGTGTCAGAGATGCGTGAATGAGGAAAAACTACTGGTTGCATGATTGCAGCTTGGATTGTTGTGTTTTGTTTTTTTCCACCCATTCAAATTAGAATTGTAAATTATGTTAGAAAATATTTTTATACAATTTCAATAAATATTTTTTTTTAACTACGACACTTGGCTTCTTTGTGTTTCCCTTGTATGCTTATAATGCTGCGTAGATTAACATAGTCATGTTGAAAATGTACCTTTTCATATTGCCACACTACTCAGATCAAGGTGACACCATAGATCTATTATTTTAAACACAAACTGAGAATCTACTGGATAAACAGGCTACACGAGTTTTAAACAGGTTTCCTGTCTAACCCTTTTAGGTGGATAAAATGAGCAGATGAAACAAGGGGCACATGGCAACACAAAGGCAGTTTTTTATAGGCTGGTAGAGGTGAAATAAGCTTTTCAAGCTTGGCACAGGTGGCACTCCGTTATAGCAACTTGTTCAATAAATAAGCAGCTGTACATTGACTAACTACAACAATAAAAATCCCATTGGTATTAGTAATTTCACATTGGTAGTTTTACTTTACAGTGAAGGATCTTCACACCACTGGTCCCCAAAGCATCTGTTATTGCGATAAAGTGATCACCTTCTTCCAGTTCGGCGCTGGGATGTGAGCGACTGACCGACAGGCTGCAGAATGCTCTTCTGGGTTGATCTAGGCACTTGAGCAGTGATAGTGTGCCACGGGCAGCAGCCGATCATGGATCTCCTCTCCTGGACAGATAGGAGTTGTAGGTTTAATCGGCTCTGATGCTCCTGTGGGACTCCGGGCCTCGCGGCTAAATCGAGAGACCCCACCGACTGCGAGACGAACAACAGCCCCGGCAGCAAAACACAAGGGGGTGGAAACTCTGCAGCACCTGTCAGCCCCATTTAGTGCCAAGTGCAGATGTGGGCCAAGATGCCGCCACTGTGACATCTCCTCAGCTCTATGGAGCTTTTTAGCACCTTTGAGCTCATCCCACCTCCAGCCTCTTGCTCTGTCCACTCAGTGTCACGGCAAGTAGCTGTTTTCAGTTCACCCGACAGCAGACAGTCACTCCTTCACACAGTGCTGCATTTGGTTGCGTTCCCCCGCACATTAGTGGAAATGGCCAAAAGAACAATGAGGAGATTTAATCTGAGTCTGACGTCCACGTTCCCTTTCATTTGAATGGGAAAGTGGTCTAGACATGGCTGTATGTTCCCAGGTTGTCAGAAAACATGACTCCAAATGAAAGCAAAGTGCTCTGCGGCTGCTTGAGAGGCTAGGCAACTGTTTGCTAACAATCACATCGCATTTTAGGGTGTTAGAAGGTCAATGTTGTGCTTACAGCCTGATTCAGCTAGTCCCTTAACTTGTCATGCAGCACCATCATTAGGTCCAAACCTTTTGTTTTTGTTTTTATGACCAAATAGTCTATGTTCAACTTTTTGTGGGTTTTTTGATTGCCAGGTGCGAACTAATGTACAGTACTTGACAGTGTCCGCTTGTGATCCGATCAACCCATGGACTGTATATCAAAATGTACAGAGTCACTGGATTACGGAGAATGAAGCCAATGCTGAAGTGCCTGAAGCCTGTATTCCCTGCGACTGCCTGGTTGCAAAAGGAGGTCCGTTTCTATAGAAGTCTATGACAAAATGACTCTACTTCTCACTTGACAACGTCAATAAACATTTGCCTTAGGAGTTTATGGTCTCAATTGCTGGTTTCAAGTCGTCTTCAATACAGCATGGTGTTTATTTAGTCTCATTTAGAGTCAAATAGACGATAAAGCACCGTAAAGCATAGATACGGCGTGATTGACAGGTTCAGTTCAGTTGTGCATGGTTGCAGGTGTAGGTGGTCGCACAGTGGTTGATTTCTCAGTCAGACCCACCCCCAATTCTACGTCCAAAACAACATGGTGCTGGTCAAAATGCTAAACTCGAGCCCTTCAAAAACAGCAGTTCACAAACCAACAGTTGACGTCATGGTGGGTTGCCACTTGGATCAAGCAAGTAGCATGTCTACACTAATTCAAGCAATCTCGTTTTACTTCAAGTACTTGGTACTTGTATGTGATAAAGAACCAAAAACATTCGAGCAAATGTTTTTTTTTACGACTTCATCTTGTTATGCTGCAGTATCTCTGCAGAAGACAGGTCAACTGTCATCAACACGTGTTTCAGTTTTGGTAAAGGTGCGTAAATAGCACAATTCATGCCTACATACAACATCACTCATTTGTGATAAAGCACTTAATTCAACCTCGGGGTGGAAACACTCTTTGAGCACCATACTCAGCCTGTCCCTGATATGCCAGGTATATCTAACATGACGTTGAATTCTTCGAAACACATTTCAAGTGGCAAATATGCAAAATCAACTTGCGCAGTGGCTCCACATAACTCGCTGTCTTTTTACTTTCACGTCAGATATTAACAGACAGAGGTCATCGAAGGAATACCAGCCCTTCAAATAGAATATCATCTCTACCAATAATTCAAAGTCTTGTGTCGGCCCTTGGTAATCATTTGATCTGGCAATGGCTTTTCTCTGCAGAGATTCAGACAGAATACGCTTTCCCTGAAGAGATAACAGTCTACTGGAGACCACAGCTAGTTTCTGCGAACGACGCCGCTGCTCATTTCCCCTTTCGTTCGGGGAAACTGCATGTCACATCTAACTCGGCCTGTTGGCTTGTGCTGTTGCGTTGTCCCAGAATGCAACCAAGACGTTCTGCTGGTTTGAACGCCCCGAGTCATTCAAAGTAGAAAGCCAGGTCAGTTGGAGCTTTTACTCAGTCAGAGATGCAAAGTGGGAGACATGTCGTCACTGAGCAAAAGCTAAATGAAAACAAAGTCTACATATAGCAGCAGCTCTAAAGCTAACAAACTATTTGTTCCACCTGCAATTATGCAAATTGTGACTTGCATGTCCAAAACCTGAAACACGACATTGAAGGAACTGCCAAATGGAAACAACTTCGCATTAAAAAAAACGTACGAAATGTTCACTTGTTAATACAGAGACCAAAATTCACAAAAAAAAAACTTCAATTTAATGCACGAGGTAAACATAAAACCTGTCTTTTTCCTTTAAGGTGCAGCAAGCATCATGCCGTTGCATCCACTCCCTTTGTGCCGTGGGTTAAGGGCAACCGACTTATATTTAAACATAAGCTTCCGATGGGCCCAGCGTTATCTAGAAACTGTGATAATGTCCATATTGTTTTGTCGACCACAGTTTCCCCTGCACACATGGAAGGACTAATCATGCAAACTGTCTTCAGCGTCGCATACAGAGTTGGGTATTTTTGCATGGATTGTCGATGAGTCACCCCCTCCTCCTAGTTCACTTGACTGCCTTAGTTCAACACTGAGTCATCGTGAAAATAGGACGCGGTCTGAAACAGCTACCACAGACATTTTACAATCCAGCCTATGTCTAGCTTTCGGAAAGAAAAGACACAGTGATAACTCACTCGAGTCTCCTTGGAGAGACCTCATGGTTAACGATGAGTGTCATTTGTTTGGATCACAGCACAAGAGAGTGTTCTCGTCTGGGCCTTACTCATTCTCGGCAGGCGTTAGTGGCCAGAGACCTCTCACTCATAAGCGCCGATTGGCTCATCTACGTCGTGTTCCCGCAAGTCGTGTGCTACACCTTCTTATGAGAAAGACACTGAAAGCCGAGCTGTTGCACAATAACCCTCCTACCCCCGTTCTCTAACTGTAACAGTGTTAGACACAGCGTTGTTGGGTAATGTTCTCAGGAACTTCCTTTAGCCCCCCCAATTCCCACCCCTGTCTCTCTCTCTCTCTCTCTCTCTGTCTGCCTCCATCTGCATGTGTTGATCCTCTGCCTATCTGCCTGCTTGATGAATACACTACAAGCACAGACACACATTCATAATCTTACACAAACACACACTTTGCTAAGCGACGATGACGGGAAATCAAATTGGTTTGGTTAAGAGTGTAAATTATGATATTGAGAAATGGGCTTACACACATGCATTAAACTATGAAGTGGTGAAAACAAAAAGGGTTAGGTTATGCTTTATTTCAATTTGTAAAACACAAAACCAAATGTTTTAAATGAATGCAAAAAACATTAATGCAATGGTCAAAGGAAAAAAAACTTGTGAGGACCTAATTGACCTTTTAACCGATCCACAAAATAAATATAAAAGTCGCAACTATATCAAAGTTGGAGGTAATCTTTTTATACAGGCTTCCCCCTGCTACCAGCCTTTATGCTAAGATAAGTTGGCCACTTGCTGGCTCTATGTTCACAGTGAACAAACCACACAGTTGAGCGGGATCAATCTTCTCATCTTACTTCTGGCAAGAAAGCGAATAAAGGAGGAAATATAACTAATTAAAAAAATTATATATCCAACGAATCCCTGCATGAATAAAATTCATTCAAGTTAGTGTCACACCATGTTTTTACACCTGCTCCCACCCCCACTGCCCTGGCTGGCAAATACCTATACCCATTTCATGCTCCGTACCTCCATTTATAATCAAGCCTATGGGACATTATACAGCATTTTTTCAAAGAATGAGCAACATCCCGATCTCCTTGTGTAAAAAATGGTGGTCTGCCCCCTAAACCTCACGAGTATACAAGAATACAGGCTCACTCACAGACGTGGAGTGAGTAATGGATCGTGGCCAGCCCGTGTCTGTGTCACTTGTTCCAGCAGAAGTGAGGTTAGGGTGCTCCAGTAAAGTGCAAGATGAGCTGCCTCCTCGTGTACAACACACGGGGGGAATTTCAGGCTCTAAGATAAACTCGTCTTTTTGCTAGGTTGAAAAAAAATAAAATTACTTTCCACTGATGCGGAACTCACCGTTTCCATCTCTTCAGAGTTGAATGAGTCACACATAAGACGCAGTGGTAAAGATATGTACAACTATGGCCACCAGCTGCTGGTTATTTGTTAATAATATCTTTGCCTCATTCACTCAGCTTGTGCTTAAATTTGTGTTACCACAGTTTCAAAGTAGGAATGTGAAGCTGACCATTTTCAGACAAACATTATCAACCTCCTAACTAGTTTGGCCTTTGCGTGTCATGAGTCAGACACTTAAAGCCACATACTCAGTTTTATGATTTTCTTTTCTGAGAAGAAGCTCCATCCTCCACAAAGTATCTAAAAGAGGGGTGGAAAATGATCTACGGGTCTCAACAGATACTAAAGCCGTGCTTCAACCAAAAGTGCCAGGAACTTTCAGTCCCAGGCGCTGATCTGAACGGTTGCCGCAGACAGTTGTTCGCCATTGTTTCCACTTCTAAAGGCACATTAGCCTGCTGACGTACGATCGGCAAACGGCTACAACAAGCTGTTTCACTCCAGTCCACCAGGCGGCAGTAGTGCTGCTGTTGATCCTGATTTACTACTATGCAAATGGGATTATCAAGGTCAACGCTGGAAAAATAGACTTTTAACAAAACATATTCCAAACACCTTAGACTTAGACTAGGGTAACCCGCTGAAATCAAATGCCTGAGCACTCAACCAATCAGGCATCTTCTCGCCTCAAAATGTACTTTTGTAAAGTAATTCCCCCAAAGCAGGGACGGTTTTGGGGGTAAAAAAGATTTCCCTGGAACTCAATTTAGACCCTGGTCCCTGTGGTGGAAAACCAGCTTTTAGAGGATTTTGTCATGCTGGTCGTCAAACCTAGCGTTGTAATCCGGAATAGTTTGAAGCTATTCAATATGGGACGGTAATAGCTAAGAAGCTACCAGTGAAGAATTCATCCCACAGTTTACATTTTCACAGTTGTTCAACTCTTTCTTGAAACAATCGTCACATGCCCACATGGTACTTACCTAAAGCTAATGTGTCAAACTGAGTCGATGCTCTCCGAAGCTACAATCTCTCTAGTACTGGGCCTGTCTGACAGGGTTGGGGTTGAGGCGTGAGGCAACTGTTGCGAGGCAGTGTCGGCCAGAGTAGACAACTTAAACACGCAAGTGCCCCGAGCCGGCCCTTGGCGTAGGCTGTATAGGCGAATGCTAAGGGCGCCATCATCCATGGGGGGCGCCGCCAACATAAAGTGGGCGTGGTCTTCCCGAGTTCCTCGCTCCTGCATCAAACCTTTGACTCTTCGACTACTCGCCACCTGATTGGTTTGTTTCGACCGTGGTTAAACACTCGGCCAGTTTGTTTAGATCTTGTTCTGTGATTCTCCAAAGCTGATTTTGCCTTCTCTGACGGTTTAACCCAGTTTCTGAGGCAGGCAGTGCCAGGTATATGTCACGGAACTCAACCCAAGCCTGGAACTCACTCACGAAACCAACGGCGAACTCACGTTGCCTTGCTCCTGCTCTTCTACCTAACTGCTCAACATCGCCACCCTCAATCCTCACCCCCTATTGCTTGGAAGACTATTAAATCTGTTAAAACCTTTATTGAGTCTGGTCGACTGCAGTTTTGGGATCCAAATTGTCGCTCAGCCCATCAGCTCATTAAGCACCACCCAAGACTGTAGGTCTGCCTTTGAGTTGCGGCTGCAAAATGAGTTGAAAAAAGGAGGAAATTATTCTTAACAGTTGTCAAAAGTTTCTGGAATTATTTATTATGCGTAATTAATACATCATTAATACTTTTACGATTGTATATAATTATATATTGCACATTTCTACGTTGTAAAATGTTTCTTTTCTTGTTCAAATAATGGGGTGGGGTGGGGGGGGGAGGGGTTGGCATGTACTGTAAACACCTTGGTGGTGGGGGGCACCGCTAGAAAATCTTGCATAGGGCGCCAAGATTGCCGGGGCCGCGGCTCTGCAAGTACCACCATGTTGTGCAAGTGCTCCTGTTGCAACCCTTTTTCTCCTCCCAGTTTGCCGTTGCACGTGTTGTTGTTTTTCTGAAGCAGAACAGGCCAATTAAACAGGCTCATCTTCTTCTAGATTACAACACAAACGAAAGTACACTGTATTACATTGCATTGTGAGCTAGCCCTACCCATCTACTACAGATACACAAAGGACGAAATGGTAATGTGTGTAATGGGATTGACCACCTTTGTTAGAAATTGATAAACCCAATCATATGTTTCAGTTATAAATATGTCATTAATCCCAAGATATGCATTTGCAATATTAGCTCCTAAGTCGTCTTAACTGTCAGCAGCTGCAGTTTGGCGCAATAAAGTATTCTCAGAGCGCCAATGATGATAATTGTATTTTCTGTGAGGATTACATCTGTAGGTTAATTGCAAATGGGACAAAGTGGAAACCGCCGAGTGTGAAATTAATGAAAGCAAAACACAATAGCCGAGCAGTTGTTCATCAACTGATGTTCCCATGGTGGTGTTGTTTATTACCTCGGTAAATAAAAATGTTTTCCTTTGTCTTCCGCATAAACTAGCGCTGAGTTTCAGTTGTAGTAAGCTGGCAGTTATTCTCCCTCAACTTGTAGCCACATGAAGGTAGTTATGCACTGTGTGTACTTTGTTTTTTTTACATTTTTGTGAATGACTCAGACTTCATAATGAGAGAGGATGAGAGGGAGAGACAGAGAGAGGGAAGACGGCTCTGGGCCTCACCTCGCCACGGCTGTGCCAACGGCTGTGCTGGATCCCACGGGCTGTGACCATGCCCAACCGTGTAGCACCTCCTCGACTGACAAGCCTGGACACGGAGGGAGCGAGGAGGTCTATTCTCCGATTAAATATTCAGTCATGAGACATTCCCTTCTGTCCAGTCGGTTTACATTTTAAAATTGCAACAACTGACTTCCAACACTGTCCAGCTTTTTTTATTACAAGTCAGATCTTACTTTAGCATTTTTGGCCATATTATCTATAGTTTATGATAACATAATGCTTACTAAACTAATCATTTATGTCTGGGCACATGCCGTTTGTTACAACAAAAGCCAACAGGACAAGACCCATGAGAAAAGATCACAAGAAAGCTAACGGCTTAGCCAGATGATCGAAACCAAATTCCATGGAGGTAAACAGAAGGTGAGTGTGCCTGAAATGCCAGTTTTGATGCGTCATTGCAAAGACAACTGTGTACAAGCACAACTACTATAAGTGTAGTGAGCCAAAGAGGAAGCAGGAGTCAAGCAGTTTCACTAATAATATGCATTTTGCACGCCTCTGTTTTTCTTTCTCAAATAAGTTTGAATGACCTAGGAGTGTTTGAACATCTGATCCCATTTTTCTTTTACCGGGGAGTTCTGCATTTGGAACAGGAAAACATTAATTTGGATCAGGGCCAGGTGGGAAAAAGAAGGAACAGAATTCAAGCAACTGGAGATGAGCTAAACCTTCCTCCTCCATCTGCCAGAAGAACATAACAGATAGGACAGTCGAACTAAGGAGCAAGTTCGTTCTGAGCTGACACAGGCCCATCGGAGCCTCCCACTGAACACACTTGAACAGCCTCTTCTCTCTTTGTTTGCCTTAGGTAAAACATTTTCAGTTGAGTATTTTTCCCAGGGCCTGGCTGGGAACTGTGTGGAGTCCAGGAACTCACTATGGTAGCTCAGTGGCTCTGTGTTTGCCTCCGGGATGCCTGTTGGGTTTCCAGGGTAGTGGGAGGAACTTGTCTGAGCCAGGGGTGACCCTGACTTTCTCTTTGGCTAATTCCCTGAGCAGCTGATAGGCTGTGGGAGGGGGAGGTGATGGGTCCCTGAATCCAAGAGGTTATGGGAAGGGGAGGTTTTTTGGAAGTTCTGAAGCACGAATTTGGGGCAAAATCACAGGGAAAAAGGGGGTGAATGCTCTGCATTCATGGTGGTGTGTGTCCGAGTTTATGTCGTGACCTGTGCCATGACATTCTGCGTCTTTTCTCTATAAACGTGCAACAACTGCAAGTCTCACCTTAAAGGAATAGTACAACATCTTGGGCAAAGTCCAGAGGCAATTAACTTAGCAAGGCATAAGGAAAGACTGCTAGACTAGCCCTGTCCAAAGTCTAAAAGTATGTCTATGAGCACCTCTAAATTTTCTTAATGAACATGATATTAAATTGACATTAAGATATACAAATAACCAGCAGGGATACCAGGAAGTCATTGCCCCCGGTCGCTGCTTGTCCAGGAAATGATCACAGCATGTACGTAACCGACTAAATCCGGTTGCTATGGTAACACATCCAAGATTAATGGGGGGGGGGGGCTCATATGACAGTGTTTTGTTTTCATTTAGAGAATACTCTTCCTGTGAGCTTCACTGACAATCACTAGCATCCTCAGAGGAATATGTCAGTAGGAAGTGAACCTCTCTGTCACCTGGTCCCGGACAGGTCAGGCTTGAGGTTGAGGGAGAGGCATTGGCTGGAGGGCAAATCAAACAGGCTTGTGACCAGGTCGACCAGTTTCAAATTTCACATCCAGTTTGGAAAGTCTGGGCAGGGATGAGGGCTGAGTTTCAATCAAAACAGTGATTATATATTAATGACACTGGGCCGAGTGTTTGATCAGTAAACAGGAGAAAGCCTGGCGGGAGAGTCAACGGAGTGTTTTTGGTGTCAAAGGTGCCTACTTGGTTTTGGGTAATTGCTAATCTGCTGCAAGGAGGATTGCTCACAAGACTAGGGCAAATATGTATCTTCTTGACCATGGATTAGGAATGGAATCGCGGGTTAGCGTTAACTTTCAGAGGGTCAACCCGCCCACAGCCCCCCCCCTCCAAACTCACATCTCTCCGTGAGAACCTGAGCGAGGTTTCCAGGAGATGCCGGAGGGGGGGAGTGCCACATTCCTATTCGTCGACTGACTCACCACATTACACAGTGCGCCGGCTGCTGCCACGTCCTTTAAGGGATAAGGTCAGGCCGCTCTCCCTCCGCGTCAGAGCCGGAGAAAATGGACACAGCAGCACCAGATATGGAACTAAAATTATAACCACAGACGCACACAAACATATGTGAACCATGCTGTGTTCCGCGGTCCTGCCTTGCGGCGTGTGCGAGGTGTGTTTGTGTCCTCGCACCTTTTTTTTCATCTGGAACATATTTTACAAACTTCTCCTGGCATTGAGAAAGAGGACATACTTTCTATTTGCCTCAAGACACACACACACACACAAAAAAAAAATCGCAGACTGAAGAATCCTTCCAATTCACCATACAAGACAGTGGTATGAAATGTTCTTTCACAACAACCTGGCGGGTTAGATGAAAGGCTGCGAGTAGGAACACAGAGTAGCATTCAGGAATGAACCACAGTGTGAGTACACTGAGAAATGCGACTCCCCAGCCTCGAATGTAATTAAGGATTTCCACCGTTGCACTTTGCCTTTCTTCTCAGCCAGCTCCTCTTGTATGTCTCAACAAATATTTGTCATAACCTCCCCACCCACGTGCATTCCCACTAGCCCCTCCCTCCCCCACTCGCTGCCTTCCCGTAAAGATGCTGCCCTCGCTCACTTCCTCATTCCTGAAAAAACAATAAAGAAGACTGATGTGGCAACTCTCATTCTCCTGCCTGCTAGCACAGGCAGCAGCGGCCTTGATCCTACAGCGAGCGGGTGTTTGGAAATGACACGTTGGCACACCGAAGCTCTTATCTCAGTGGCGATTCTTTATTGAGCTGTTGCGTCAAAGCGATGCATGTGCAGCACACTGGTTTCGTTGACAGTGTGTCACAATGCCAGTGTTGGGCCAAGTGGTGCAGGTGAAGACACAAAGAGGCGGGAATACAATGTTCAGCCAACAAATGCGCTCCTTTCACCGGACAAAAACAACAGAGTTCCGAGTGTGTGTTGACAGAACAATTGCTAAATCAAGGTTTCTGAAAAATGTGAAAATGAACCAAAGGAAACTCAGCGATCAATAAACGAAGACGACCTTGACAGACAGCGTACTACTTGTTCTACTTGGCTCATAATGAGAGGAGCATTGGTCTCTGTGTAAGACAGGCCAAACAAAAGAGCGAGGTGTTCAAGAGTTACCGAGCACCAACGACCACATCAACGTGATCTTCACTATTTAATAACTAACATCTTAACATGACCCAATTCTGAAAAAAAGAAAAAGAAAGTCGGATCCATTCGCTAATGTGCAGGTGAAGATGAGCCCGTTGCATATGGTGATTTTGGGACTGTTACCTATTTAGGTACGAGAAGAAATACAGGGATGCGTCATTTTCTTCTTTTTCTTTTTCTATTGTTATATAAACGTGCTGAAGCAGTGAGTTTGCGGCGCACATATTTCACTGAACTCGAAAAACACCAGTGGCACAAGACAGGTTTATGTTTTCAGTTCTATTCCAGACAATATATCACAGCCTGTGTTAGATTAACATGACCATACGTGCGCCCATCTGAGCACCCATGGCTTGGTTGGTCTTCAAATGAGGTGTGGTCAGAACCCATTGTCAGATTAGAAAGCGATGTCTCATCACTTTTCGCCAACAAATACCTGGTCTGAAAAGGCAGTGACACGGTATCTCACTGTCATTTTGATGCACAAAATATATTTTATTTTCTATAGAGGCGGGTACACAACGCACAAGAGCTCACTTCTTACACACACAGATGATGTGCTTGTGTGAAAACAGAGAAGTGTTCTGTTTCTCTATCCTGAACATCCAACCTTATGTTAGCAATTCGCCAAGCTGCAAGTGGGCCCGGCTCTTAAAGAGAATGGGAAATGGCAGATTGGGTCATTGCGTTTTATGCCCCCAAAATTATGAATGGGTACAAGTTTGTCTGGAGCATCCAGACCCTTTTTTTTCTGAACTAGCAAACATGGATTTCGGAAATGCCACAAATGCACTTGTCATGTGCTTAGACTGTTTGAAAAGAGCACTCAGCCTGGACTTTCATTCAGAAGTATTGACCTAAAAAATTGAACTTTTTACTACTTTCCACTAGATGGGGCAATTTTTTTTGTGTTTTTATTTTTTTTAAAAATCCACTTGTTATGAAAGTTGCACACGTTTTTGTCCTCTAAGGACAACAGTGTCATTTTTTATTTTATTTCATTAGGGCTTGATGACACCTCTGACACCTGACACCTGAACAACGTGGAATTGAATAAGTAGAAACATATATTAAATATGCGTTTTCATTGTTAGCTTAACCTTTGAAACGCATTTACAGTCCTGTTGATTATTCTATTCACGGACTCATTCTGATCACAATGTTCTCACTCTTTACTGCGCTTTCAAGGTGATACAGCTATTTGAGTAAGTACATTTAAAAAAAGAAAAAAACGTTTTTGTTAAGTTCCTGTTTTTAAACAGGCCATTTTCCAGCGGTGAATGAAATGTTTAATGAATTTCCCATCCGCACGCCGTCAGAGCGTGCACGCTCTGCGGCTCCAGCCAGGCAGTGGGTAACTGCTGAGTAAGGAGCCTGTCAGTAGCGCATGACCATTCGTTTTACAAAGCGCCCCTGACTGTGGTCCCTGAGTTTTCCATCGAGGTGGTTGGTTAATCAGTCATTAATAGCGGAGGAAACGGGATTATACGCTCTGCATTTTGTAGTAATGAAGAACTGGAAAAAGTACAAAAACAGGAACTGACCTTGAGTCTTTAGGCCTGTGTGTGTGTGTGTGTGTGTGTGTGTGTGTGTGAGTGTGTCTGTGTGGGTGTGTGTGTGAGTGTGTGTGTGTGTGTGTGTGTGTGTGTGAGCGTGCGCGGTGCAGCGGGAATGTACATTGGAGTCCTGGGAGTTCCAATGTGTTGAAATTGTCTGTCACTGTACTGACTGTTTCTGGTTCCTTTCTCAACAGCAGACAGGATATTATCATCACACGCTGTTGACAGAACAAATGGTGCTCATAAACTACAAACCCTGCAAACAGGCCGAGTGATGATATTGCAGTACGAATATGAATACATGCACGCCCGCTGTAAGACATTGTTAGTAGGCACCGCAGTACGCCCAGACAGTGATAATCAGGGGGAACTGTAAGTCTAAAACACTTAGTCTGAGGTCAAATCACTGCACACGTGAACACAACAGTGTAATCTGTCAGGTAGATTACACGGACAAAGTGCATGCGAACCATACTCTTAATCCTCACATGAGCGGTTCAGACGCGAAACCAGAAAAGTGAACGATGCAGCGGGTAACACGGACATTGACATATTTAAAAGAATATATATATTTTTGTCCTTCCCTAAAACTCCATGAACCATCACTGTCATTTTTTACTTTGCAGTCACTGCAGGCGTAGAGAGAAACTTAACCCCGCGAGGAATGTCTAGAGAATTCACTGTCAATACTGTCTTCTATCCAGTAGATGTCGAGATCTTTCACCGAGTAAGGAAAAAAACTTTGACCCGATGGTGGCACCAGTGGCAAACTCAGGGGATCATCAAAGTCAGATACATCCCCTGGGGAACATGAATGTCTGTGCACAATTTCATAGTAATTCATAAATAAATAAAAAATGCCATAGTGATGTTGATGGAAGAGTATGTGTTTCACCAAAGCCAGTGAGAGTCTGCCTCTGGGGACCATGAATGTGTGTAGAGAATTTCATGGCAACCAGTCCAATGAGTGCTGAGATATTTGGATGAGGTTGGTGGACCGATGAATTTCCATTCCTAGAGCTATGCCACTAAAAACAAAATCATTTTTTGCCAAACATTTTAGCCGTTTTCATTTTGGCATAAAGTTACCTGCACGAGTAGGAGGCGGTGTTTGTTCTACTCAGGAACAATAAGACCATTTTAGCGCAGTTGTGCGTCCGATGCTGGTAAATCTGAAACTTTCCTGGACAGGGGGTATTTTTAATCAGCCGCTGGCTTCATTCATTGACGTTTTCTGAGAGGAAACCCAACACGGATACCGCAACAGGAAATGGGGAGTTGTGGTCTTAGCGGAGAATGTAAGAGGCAAAGGTACAATGAGAGCTGGGGGGGGGGACATGTTCCAGCCACTGACAGCAGTGATTTTACTTCCAGCTATTCTTGTTATTAGGATGTAGTGGAAGTGGGAGCAATAAAGCAGAGTCTGTCTGTCTGTCTCCCTACAAGAAGGTGTGTATTGATCAACTTCACACACACACACATACACACACACACACACACACACACTTGCAAATATCCAGATCCCGCTGACGCCGTTGCTCCCCAACCCCTCGTCTGCACCCCACTGTGGTGCAGACGAGAAAAAGAGCAGGGTGACTCTGACCCACTTCCATCCTGACATGACCCACATCCACACACTCTAATCCACACACACTCCCTGTACTCACACTTAAGAGAGACAGGTCAACCAGCTAACTGGGCCAACGCTTGTGTAACCGGCTTATTACACCGCCAACGTTTGGTCTCGAGCTGGACTGTGAGCGGTTAAGAGCTGAGTCGCGGGATTTGAAGGGAAAAACAAACCAGAGAGTTGCCGAGTTCAGGGAGTTCTACACAATTTCTCCTGAACTGCTCCGCCTCGCCCGACCACACATCGAATAAAGTGTTAAATGAGGAGCATAAATCCTCAGTATGACACTGGCAGATGATTTACACATGCAAACGGTCGCGATCATATTGTAAACAATATTGAAGGAATGGACCCATCAGCCCAAAGTAAAGGAGAAGGCAGATTTGAACTTCAGATAATAATCATGCAACACTGAACACGGGCGTTGGATTGATCGAGGTGATCCAACTTTGTAAACTGAGCTCATCGCCAATGTTCACATCTTTAACCTTACATTCACCCTCTCCCTGGGATAACGGCATCAGGCCACAAAATACAGAGGTGCTTTTCTTTAGCTGCTCTGGCAGTAAAAGAAAAAGAAAAAAAACAAGAAGAAGTGCATGCTGGAGTGTTTCCTGTGGGAGATTCTCGGGTGCTGACGGGCCTCTCTGACAATGACCCTCATCTCTGTGTGATGACCTGGGATGCTCACTGGAATGTGTCACACTTTCATGTCAAGAGTTTGAAATCGCGGAACGAAAAACAGGAGGTGTACAAAACAACAGAAATCGCGCGGCTGGGTTGTACTGGATCGGATATTATGTAACGGATAAGTTCCGTGATTGTAATGGACGAAGTGGATAAGATGTTACTCTTTATTTGTACTCGGGTCTGATCTCTGATTGGCTGCAAGGTATGAACGTTAAGTGACAGGTGACAGAAAAGAATTCAACGTGAGCAAAAAATGTGTGACGCTTCGATGCGAAAGCTCATCAGTGTTGAGATTATGAAAATTTAAAGAGATGGAGAACCAACTTATTGTCACAATCTGTGGGAGCCCGCCATTGCATGATACATCTTCAGTAATTCGTAGAGACAGGAGAAAAAGGAAATTCAGTGAAATACTTTTGTCTTGATGAACATAGACAGAAACATTTGGTGCTCCAGTACAGGTTGGGCTTTTACATTTAGAAAAAATAGGATAATGACTATTGACATCATTACTGCTATTATTCAATCCTCATTGTGCACAAGTGTGTAAAAGAAAGAAGGGATATAATAAAAGATGAAAAAACAATAAAGGAATCTTGATCGCCTGAAGTGTAAAAAAAAATCCTTTGGTTATGCTGCCACCTACTGCTCAGCCTGCGAAAATGCAAAGCTGCTGCATTATATTTAACAACAAAAAGTAGTTATTTTTCAACACAAATAAGACTAAAGATAGATCCACTCCTCTTTTTGTTTCCTTCATTCTTTGCAGTTCAAAATGCAAAGATATTCAGTTTGCACTAAGTAACTCTGTGCTGATCCTGCCATCAGAATGTGAGCAGCTCTCCCTTAAAGTGTCTCAGGATTAAGAAAATGATGCCCCTTTAATTTAAATTAAGAAATGGCAAATTAAGAAAAGAAAATAAATTAAAAAAACACTCACTGAAAGTTTCATAGATCAACTGAGACACTGAAACAACATTTTAATAAGTTTTCTTATATGAAAGTTTTTAAATAAACATTCCAAAAAGATTTTTGGTTCCCAAATTCTCTTGAACCAAACCCTTCTTTCTCTGGCAAGTAAGCCAAACACATAACAATTAATGTCAGACTGTCCAGTCATGAAGACTGTAGTGTCTCAGTGTCTGAAATATGCTTATTGTTAAATGTTCTCACTGGAATTTGTTCAGACCCACTATGACGTTGTCCTCATTGTACCTTGCTGTTACAGTCTGCTGGAGGAAGGAGGAGTTAAGGCGATTAAAGAAGGTTTGACAACTGACTCACATGTGGAGTCTGTTTTCTGGACTCATAATAATAATCATTTATTCAAACCAATGTGTTTTTTTTTTACTACCTTCATCATATATTACACATTTCTCTCCATGTTTTACAGTCACGGTATATAACCTAGAATTCATAATGGTAGGTCAAAATAACATGTGTGTATATTACTTATAAATGATCCACAGCAGTCCGAGTGTAAATTTGAAATTTAGATGAGATAGTAAACTTTTTCTCTTCCATATAGAAATACTACTGGTTTTAATGAATTCAAATGGATCAGTTTTTAATCCACTTTCACTGACGAGCAACATCTCTTGTGAGCAAAAGCTGCTGATCTGGCGATAATTAAGGAAATGGCCGATTTGGTGGCAAACTATGTCAGAGGACTTGTTGGCATCTAACAAGGAACTGGTCCTGTCTTCATTTGTGATAAATTAAGGATTCAGCATTGAGTGATAATTATAGAATTTAGGTGTTACTGAACTGACCATGTTGTTGTGTAAAAATGATGCCTTTCAATAACACAATGACTTGAACTTTGATAACTTTTTTTGAAGCCCCTGAGAGTGTTTGAGAGCAGCACTCATATTTTCAACGGACATGACGTCAACTGCTTCATGCTGTAGCAGCCAGAGTTACAATGGGACTCAAAAGAGCAACTTTGATTTCACTGTTTTGCATCTGTGCATGTTTTTTGAAAGACGACGAGGAAAGAGACGGAAAAGAATGGAGTGTAAATTCTCAGATGGGGAGAGGATTGTCCAACACAGCCAGTCCCACTAACACATGTCCTTCCAACTGTTCTGAACTCTTGGTCCTTAGAAGATGGCCCACACACTCATTTATCACCATCTCTTTACCTCGTCTGTAAGCAATGAAATGAAAGAGAAATGAAATGAAAAGATAATATTAACAGATGAAAGTATAATAAAGATAATACATACATTAAAAATGTAACTACATTTAACGTAAACAAGGCAGGATTACAAGGGCATATTATTAATACTTTTTATTAAACTTTGTTTATACAAGCACCTGTTAATTGGAAAACATTAGGTGACGGCAATAAGCAGAAATATTTTTTATATTAGTGTCCATTTATTTCTGTCTGGATCTCTGCAGACTCTTGAAAATACCCGTCTCTTCAGTTGCTAAATGCTCCACTATGTTCACCAGCTAGTCTCTAACTTTGTTTGCTATATTGTGCTGGACAGGTAGGGTTCAGTTGGTTTACCACAGTCACAGCCATTTCATGCTATACGTGGACTATGCATAGAGCCCCATGAACATACACACGGAGACTTTCGTGTGGAACTGAGGCGTTGCTGCATTTATTATTGGACATCAGCTGTAACATTAGCTGCACATCTGTTACTAGCATGCACACCGGACTGCATAGGGCCCCTTGACTGTTGAGTCTGCACTAACTCAAACTGTTTTATTAAAGGAGACATATTCTGCTCATATTCAGATACAAAATTTCAATGTGGGTTATCACTTGAAAAGAGTTTACATGTTCTAATGTTCATTAAACAACTCGATTTCCTCATACTGTCCATTTCTGCAGTTCCTCTTTCCAGCCTCTGTCTGAAACACTTGGTTTTAGCTACTGTCTCTTTAAGGCCCCTCCCTCCCAATGAAGCCCAGTCTGCTCTGATTGGTCAGCTGGCCCACTCTGTTGTGGTTGGTCAATCGCTTCCAGCGCATGTAAAAACTTCTCTCGCTTTACCTGGCTTTGCTGGGGGTGTGCCTGACTAGCCGCTAGACTAGCAAGCTTTAAGCACGTTCATAAGATGGTGAGTCACCATGTTATGGAAGTATCACCCAGATGACTGACGAGGGGCTTCAGGAGCCGTGTTTTCTCCCTTTACAGCGGACCTGTGGCTTTTTAAAATTTGCATACCTTTTTACATACAAACAAACATAACATGCTGGAAGAAGAGTAAAACTGAAAAAGCAAAATATCTCTCCTTTAAAAAATACCATCTGAAACCAATCCATGCAAACAAAATATTCTATACAAGTGAAATAGTGAATACATACCTGACATAAGCTCCAAACGCTCCCAGTTCACTGAGACAGTTAGTGATCTGGAGGGGAGAATCTTGTATCAGCAGGTAGTTCTTTGAGGGGGTGGGGAGGATTTTATCCATCAGAATATAGGCCATTCGCTCTGTACTCTCCTTTATTTCCTCCAGGACATCGCAGATCTCTGATCCATAGATGTTGTTACCTGGGAAAACAGCATCATAATGATGTGTCGATAATCCATTAGGAAATGGACACAAAGAATTCTCATGGGAAAGTTAATGGGAATGACTCAACTTGTTTAAGTGACTAAGCAATGCCTTTGGATTTGACTTGAGCTTTGTTTTGACCCAGAAATAAGCAGGAACAAACCTGTCTTCACAGTTTATGCACATGCTTCTTCTAGATGTTAAAGTATGGATAATAACTGTCTGTGTGGTAAATGAGGGATAATACAATTCTTGTTTCAGCGGAATAAATGTAATAATATTCTGCTCACATATTTTGTGGTCCCGGACAAGAATGTCCTAAAAGACAAACATGTCGTTTGTAGCATTCTTTAATTTTGCCAGGACAAATTCAAATATTACACATGGAGAGTAAATCAAACTCCTGTTCCATTATATGTAAACTATTAACAAAAATCTTGAAACACATTGTTGACATGTTGATTTACAGACTTGTGACTAACCCTCAAGCATTTGTAAGTTTGGCTCAAGACTCAATATCTTTCGAACTGTCAAGACTTGTGCGTGGGCTTGTCTTGAAACACTAGGAAAATCCTGACGTCAACTGAGAAAATTGATAACCAATTTTGAAAGACAGGATATTCAGGGCGGCCAATGCAAGGTTCAGAGTAGCCAGACAATGTAAAGATACCCTGGGTATGTTGCTCTTGCTTCGTAGAACAGGTTCCTAGTGTTTTGTTACATTGTTCACAGCAGCAGCTGTTGTACACACTGCCATGGTTAAAGAAATGGTGACTAACGAGGCAGTGGTTTTAGGATTTCACGCTTGAGGAAAATTCACTTGTAAAGATTTTTGTGTAATCGTACCTCCTCCTTTTCGCTGAGGATTCAGGACAAACCGGTCTGGTGAGGTCAAAGCCCTTGCTATTGTTTTGTCACCCTCTGGGCCCTGAAGGCAGCGGCAGCAGAAACAGAGAAATAAATAAGGATATGAGGACAGGGCATACAATATTGGCACAGAACATATCCAACACTCCAAAGAATTGAGTTATTCTATTTCATTAAATTGAAAAAAAAAAAACTTTTCTAATCCACCCAATTTAACCCAATATACTAAGCATGATGTAGTCACGTCTGGTTTTATATACAACCTCAAATGTTCAAAAAATGTAGCATGTGTGATTCTCTTACCATCTCTAAAGTGTAGAGGCCAGCAAACGTTGCTCTGATCTGCTCCGCTACCTGAGGCTGGTCGGGGAAGAACTTCTCCAGAACTCCAGGCTTTGCGAGCACCTGCTGGACCTTCTTGGTTCCAGCCAGGTGGGTGCTGATGTCTGGACATTTCACAGCCAGTGAGCGATCGATCAGAAGACGGGCATCCCAACACTATAATAAATATAATTTTAAAAAACACAAATATAATTCTGGATTCCAATCTCTCTCTACACATCATAATACGTTTTGTCAGGAAATCATATCATTTGATATACTTCATTAATAAAGAGTTGTAGTTAACTGGGTACTGTTAAATACTTGTTATATTAAGACAGCTTATCTTTATGTATGAGAGCGATGACCATTTTTATTAGATTTCTTCACATTGTAGAGACCATCAAAACATCGTTTTTTTTATCTTATATTTGAGACAACCAGCAATGGTTTGCTAAATATTTCACAGCAGCTCATATACTCTATCAATGATTCAAGACCTTTTCAGAAAGGTAGTGCTGAGGCATATAGCCATGCCTGAAGTACACCACTCCAACCTCTAGGTCATGACTGAAAAGATATTGACATTAATTCACAGAAATTAATCTCTTACTGCTGTACTGATGTATGGCATATGGTTTTAATTCATACAATAATACATTTATATACATTATTTCACATTACAGATAGACTTACACAAAAAGCCTCTTGTCCTGATCAAGGGATCCTGTTGTAAAAACATTGTCAAACCGCTTTCTTGTTGTGGGAATGTTTCTGAAAACGCATTGAGAATAACCTTCCTGTTTAGTGTGCTTTCCGGAGGTTCACTTCCAACTTCATGACACTATCAAAAATGAGGTCAGTTAAACTAAGGGATCAAAAAATGTGAATCAAGGCACAGGGCATCAGATGAAATCAAAAACATTGATGTAGATATTTTCCATTAAAATGGCATAACTTTCATATCAAATATAATGTTTGCTGAGGTTACTAGAGAATGGTTAACTTATTAAAACATAGTTTATTTGTACTAACACCTTACCTCTTCCACAGTTCACACTCAACGTATCGCTGGTCAAAGATATTTCTTGAGTTGTCTTCCACCAAGAACATGACGACTGCTCTGTAATGACAAACATTACCCCAGTAAAACACCTTCAGAGCAAAATTCATAGAAAGTGTTCAGGGAATCTGCCTCAATATCATTATGTCTCCATACACTTATATAGCTTCAAGCACTTCCACATTGGCTTGATTAAACGCACTCGGTGACTACTCCCATTTTTATATAGTCTCTGTTAAAGACTCTGTACTTTAAGGTAGAATTCATTATTTGATTTCAAATTGAAGATGCTGAATCACACAAAAATGTGTAACTGCCCAAATACAGTCTGGTCTGTACTTAATTCTCACCGCTCTGATCCATAGAGCTCCCAGGCTTTTGCAATTGCCCCAGCCAGACCAGCAGCAGTGTTATTGCCTGGGATGAACTGGCTCTCCTCCAGCTGGCCAGCCATCTGAAGGATTTGTCTGTCAAGCAAGATGAAGGACACTTTGGGCACTTCTCTTTTAATTGCAGAAAAAGATCAATAGTTAAATAATGAATGTTGGATATTTCTTCATCTAATTAAGGTAACACACTGTCATTTGCAAAGTTCATTTTCTAAATTCTAGTGGTGGTAGACCTTCAACCAAACTTCCTGTGTGGTCAATGAAAACGTTTCAGCAGCGTCCTTCTGTCAATCATTATAATAAACCTGCCTAATTCAGATAAATGGTTGTAATTAGACCAGTCAGTTTCAAGGCAGATGGAAATCAGTCCGAATGTGTAAACAGGAGCTGATTGTTCTGGTTTCCAGCCTAAGTTAAAGTATCTGGATGGAGTTCAAATCTTTTAGATATTTTTTGGGCATTTATTGATAGTTGACAGCAATTACAGGAGAAAGGGGAGAGAGTGGGGAAGACATTCAGCAAATGGCCAGGGTCGGAGTCGAACCCATGGCCACTGCAGGAGAATTCCAACCTCCGGTGGGGCGCCAGTGCTACCAAATGAGCTAACCGACGCCTGGACAGTGGATCAAATCTGACCGCCTCTTGAGTCCTTGTAGGTGATCTGTCCATCACAGTTATGGACAGCAAAAAAGGAAATATATTACAATCTGTGAGAGACAAGCTAACGACTGACTTACCGGTGTAAATCTGGCATGCGTGATGAGAGACCCCCCAAACTAGCAGCAAAGGTGTTTATCTCTATCTGCTTTAAAGATGATGTCCCGTCCTCTCTCTGGTCCAGCATGTAGTCAGACCGATTGAGACCCAACACAATATTCTGAGGGAAAGGTAAAGAAACACCATCCATCAATTAAAAAGCAACGACCAAGGCACATAGCCTAGCATTGAATGCAGACTGCTGTGTGAAAACTCAAAACTTAACTCATATGGCCTATGATATTGTGTGGAGGATTAGTTAATGGACAGAGAGTTGTTTGGCAACAATTCTCCTAATCGACTGATAGTTTAGATTACCTTGAGAAAAATTCCAAACTGCTTGGTGGTTGTTTTTCTAAATTGTAAGTGATGAAGAAAAAACTTCATGTGTCTAATGAAAAATGGCTGAACTTCTTTTCAGTGTGCAGTGTTGAATAAGATAATGAACTCGATGAGCCTCAGTTTTCCTTACCTAAATATTAGTTTATTCAAAACATACAGTACAGAGAAGATTCTTGGTCCTGCTCAAATGCTGACAGCCAAACCAAAAAGCTTACAGTATCCTGACGTACCTGAGACCTTCCTTCTTTCAGGATCTCTTGGTGGATCCTGAACAACCTTGCAGTGAAATCATCCACTGCAATGGTGCTGTAAAACAAAGTACATCACACTGTTGAAATACTGACAACTTATTTAAACCATCAGCTTACTTCAATTACGTATGTTAGCAGATATTATATAGAGACAGTCCCACTCAGACTACTGAGGAGACCATCATTATAGCAAGCTCAAATACTACCTAGCAAGAGCATCTTGCAGAAAGTCTGGATCCTGGCTGATCTTGTCAACCAGGGTGTTGTAGTGAGTTTGTAAAGCCAGAGCCTGGAAGAACACAGCTTTAGGCATAGGCGTGGGGAAGAGTGAGACTGGAACGTAGGTCACAATCTAAAAAAAACCCAAGAATGCTGTCATAAAAACAATATTAAAGCAACGGCCACTGCACATGGCGTGTGAGGTAAGTGAGCATTTGGAATTCAACAACAAATTCCAAACATGGTTAAAAAAAAATGAACACAGCCTTTTTAACAGTCATGGCTCTGATATGGAATCACTTAAGTCTATTACTGGCTCAACAAATCCAGTTTGGGTTTTTCAATAAAGTACAATTCTGACAAAGCCAAGCAACATCTTTTCGTGAATGTGCAATGATTGCAATCTTTACTGCATTTAATAACTCAACTGCTAGTTGTATATTCAAAGCCATATTGAATATTCTGTCACATAGCCAACTGTTCAAGTAAACTGACATCACTGTTTCATGAAACTCTGAATACATAACACTGCTGGTTATATCTGTCTAGCTTTTTGTCATTCAAACATTTCCCCCTGTTGTAATGATCCTTACATAATGTCATATTCAGTGCCGGTCAACTAAAACATACTGTATGTCTGTGTTTCCATTTCTCACCTCAGATGAGTTTGGAGTCTCGTGCATTCTCAATATGACACCCTGCTGAAGCGCTGCATCTTTTGCCACATCTGCCAGGTCTTTTATCAGTGTAATATTCATCATCACCTCATCTGGTATCCCATGTACCATTCTGATTCTGCTGAGAGTTGGAGAACAGTCAGAGGACTTTGTGTTATTGCAGTGAGACAGTATAAAAGGGTTAGTGTGTTGAAAAGTCAACAAAAGTCAACACCTGTAAGGTATGGAAGATGCTAAACATCCACAATGACAGGTTGCTTAGACTAGCTACACCTTTTCAGCAGTAGAGCCAAATAAAGACAGGAGTCCCCTCAGGCAGCCAATCCTAAGACTCCCTTCCTCTAAAAGCACAAGTACTCAGGACAGCCCTCACACAGGAGATGTTGTAATGGAGTTTAAAAAAACCTCAGACTGACAGGTGCCATTAACCAACCTCCTGAGTGTCATAACGATAAGCGGAGACTTTCAGTTTTCATATCTCAGCTACAAGTGCAGATCAGTTTTGCAACATGCTGACTGCAAGAATTGTTGCAAAAGTCAAGGCTCAGATTCGTCACTTGTGAAGTTGAAGTGGCAGATTCGAGAGGTTGTGATGAGTGAGTTGTAGCTGTCAAAAATAATAATCGGTTAATGTTAGATTACAAGTTTGCAAGTAGGCTAATACAAGTATTCGAAATTGAAATCCAGGTGACAGGTAAAATAAAATTTCACCCTGAACACTTTTACTTTTGTCATATCTGAATTATTTTCAGATAACTAATTTCTGACATTTTATATATAAAGCTGCTCTCCACTGCTGGAGACATCTTACTAATCCTGCTAATAAGTCATGAAGTGTGTGTGTGTGTGTACAACAAGAAAGCGCAGTGCTGGACACGCGTTAGGTTCAGCGTTGAATCAACAGCTGATCAGCTGTGGAGCAGCGACAGTAAAGACGTTGCCAACCGAGACAACGGTGTGTTCCATAGATTTACTAATAATACCTCGATAGGGTACGTCGCCCAGACAACTTTACTAGTACAGTAAATATGATCTGTGTCTATAATGGATTCAAAATAAATTAAATCTTTTATGACATGAGATCCATTTGTGTTTTGTAAGTGAAATTCAACTTATTAATGGTGATGAATAATTCGTATTTTGGATGTTTATAATTAATTTGATATCACAACATCACTTTCATATGTAAATTAATTTATGGCTGCATTAAGTCCTACTTATCTGATAGATTTCAGTTTGTTAACGTTAATAACAAATCTTCCATTCATACAAAAGTGAGACATGGAGTACCACAAGGTTCTGTACTGGGACCGATACTTTTCTCTTTATATATGCTTCCTTTAGGCAATATTATAAAAAAAACCGCCACATCAATTTCCATTGCTACGCTGATGATGCCCAGCTGTATTTATCTATAAAGCCAGATGAAACTAATCAGGTAGACAAACTTTAGGACTGTCTTAAAGACATAAAGGCCTGGATGAATTATAATTTTTTACTTCTAAATTCAGAAAAAACTGAGGTCATTATACTCGTCCCTAAACACCTCAGAGAAACATTATCTGATCATATAGTTACCTTGGATGGCATTACCTTGGCCTCCAGCTCTACTGTGAGAAACCTTGGAGTTACCTTTGACCAGGACATGTCCTTTGACTCACACATAAAACAAGTCTCTAGGACAGCCTTCTTTCACCTGCGCAATATCAAGAACATTAGAAACATCCTATCTCAAAAGGATGCTGAAAAACTAGTCCATGCATTTGTTACTTCTAGACTGGACTACCGTAATTTATTACTGCTATGATGCCCCAATAAGTCTGTGAAAAGCCTCCAGCTAATCCAAAATGCTGCAGCACGAGTTCTGACAGGAACTAGAAAAAGAGATCATATTTCTCCAGTGTTAGAATCTCTGCATTGGCTTCCTGTAAAATTCAGAATAGAATTCAAAATACTGCTCCTAACCTACAAGGCCCTTAATAATCAAGCTCCAACATATCTTACAGAGCTCATAGTTTCATATTATCCCAATAGATTCCTTTGCTCTGTAAATGCAGGACTACTTGTGGTTCCCAGAGTCTGTAAAAGTAGAATGGGAGGCAGAGCCTTCAGCCACCAGGCTCCTCTCCTCTGGAACCAGCTCCCAGTTTGTGTCAGGGAGGCAGATACCCTGTCTACATTTAAAGTTAAACTTAAAACATTCCTTTTTGATAAAGCTTATAGTTAGAACTGCTCAGGTGTTTAATAAACCATTTCTTTATTATGCTGTTATAGGCCTAGACTGCTGGGGGAACTTATATCATGAGCATCTTTCTCCCTCTCCCGTTCTCTCCTTCTCCCTCTTTCTCTCTCTTTATATCTCTCTCCTTCTCCCACTTTTTTCGATATCTCTCTCTCTCTCTCTCTCTCTCTGCCCCCATGTATCTACATTACATGTCACCAACTCTGTTTTCTCTCTCCCCTAGTACATCTGACCCCAGAGCTGCAGGATCCAAACCCGTCATTATTATTATTACTATTATTATTATTAATAACATCATTGTATTTATAAGTATCAGTTTTCACTAATTATAAGTATCAGTCTGGTAGAAATTAAAGCAACTGTTATACAACCCCCTTATCCCCCGATATGTTTACAGTACATGTCACTAACCCTGTTTGTGTTTTCTATCTCTCCTAGTGTATCTCTGACCCCAGAGCTGCAGGACCCAAACCCGTCATTATTATTGTTATTATTAATATTAATATTAATATCATCACTAATAATAACAACAACATAATTGTATTTTTTAATTATAAGTATCAGTCTGGTAGAGATTACAGCGGCGGTTGAACAACTGTCCTCTCTCTCTCTTCTCTCCTACTGTCTCTCCTCCCACCCTCTTTCTGCCCACCTCTCCTCTCTTCCTCCTCTCTCTCCTCACCCCAACCGGTCGAGACAGATGACCGCCCACAACTGAGTCTGGTTCTGTCAGAGATTTCTTCCAGTTAAAAGGGAGTTTTTTCTCTCCACCGTCACAAAGTGCTTTGCTCATTGTGGGATTTGTTGGGGTTTCCCTGTAATATTGTAATATTGACCTCACTATGTAAAGTGCCTTGAGACAATGTATGTTGTGATACAAATTATTTCATAATTTCACTGAACAAATTTGAGGTGTGTTTGATCACCCAAGCTTCATGGGTTCTGCCTCTAACCGCCTGCTGAGCTTAAGACAGGGAACCAGGAAGGTGGCAGATTACTCTATCGAGTTCCAGTGGGATGAGAGAGCAGCTGAAGGATCAGCTAGCAACCCTGAATGAACCAAGTGATCTCAACTCTCTGGTGAACCTCATCTCACGCCTCGACAACTGTCTCCGAGAGCAACGGGTTGAGAGAACAGCTCGGGAACCAACTGCCAGCTTTCTTCGCCCCAATCCCTCTCCATCTACTGTGCCAGTGTTACAAGCCTTAGACCTGTTTTGTGCACGAAAAGTAGAGACATGGCACATCAGTTGCGTTCGGTCTGCAGGCTGTTCTCTGTCAATCATATCAATCAATTCACACAATGTTTCCTGTTGTTTCTCAGTCCACTTGACTGCAGTTCGGGATGGTAATTGTGTACCCTTTCCTTTCTGCCCTCCATGTCTCCCCTGAGGCTGCAGTTCCCCTGTTCCTGCTTGGTTGCAAGAGCTCATAGATGGGTTGTGCAATCCTGGAGAAATCTTGGATATATGAGCGATAGGATGCCAAAAAGCCGACAATCGTACACACATCTCCAACAGAGCAGGTGTTTCATTCCTTTGGGATCAATGCGCACACCTTCAGCTGAAACTAACTGGCCAACATATCTCACTTCCCGTTTGAACAGTTCACACTTTGCGGGCCTGAGTTTGACTCCATGACTCTGAAGGGCTCTACTACTTTTTCAGTCCTTCCGCGTGGTGCTCAATGTCCTTGCGTAGCAAAGTATGTTGTCCAAATATGGAATACAACACTCATCTCGTAGTGGAGTGAGCATTTCATCCATACTACGTTGAAATGCAGCAGGTGCATTGGTCAGTCCAGAAAGGTATTCGCACCCTGATAGAACGACCATTTAGCAGCTGGGTGAAACAAAAAGGCAGAGACGACGATCATGGAAGGTTTACCCGCCAGGTGGAGCTTTATCCTCATATAGTCATCACAGCACTCAAGTGAGGTCTGACCAGCAGCACAGACAGATGGAAAGTGGCGCACTTTATACTGTGTCACTGGTACCCATCTTGGATTGAAACACTAACAGATGGCGATGAATTTCTTCTCTCCTGGCTTAACCAGTGTACAATATTCAAGGAAGCAATTAAATAATATTTAAACAAAATAAACTCTGTTTCACTTCCTTCCCCCTAACAAATATAATGACAACCCATAATTACGATAAATAGAAAATACACCCAGCTACCAAATCCCCCTCTCCAATCCTCCCACTTGGTCCCTCCCGGAACCTTTAAATGGGTGCTGTACCCTTGGGGACTCTTTTTGGCGAACGCCCTGGAGCAGACAAAGGACAGGTGAGTGTGAATATACATTTTAACAAAGTCAGCTTACTAATGCACTAGCACTCTTATCTAATGATATTTTACACATATACACATTTAAGCTAATAACACTCAATTGTGATCATACGATTTGCAATAACACTGTTTTCAAAAGTCTAACCAGCTTCACTCTTTCCATGTGAAGCTGATCACCCACAATAGCACCTGCCAGAAGTTAACAATGACAAACATAATAAACATGGTATGTAACTTCAATAAATTATCCAAACGTAATTTATATAAAATGTGCAAATGCAATGTGCAAAATGTTCTGTGCAAGTCTCGCCAATAAAGTGCAAAAACTGTTAACAAAGTGCAAATTGTCTTTCTTAATGTGCAAAGTTAAGCCATTTGTTAAAGGTGAAATTAATACAAACCCAAATGTGCAAAATGTACAAGGCTAAAGCCATCAGTTACCAGTACACACCCACTCATAGAGACCCCAGGGGGTGATGAATGCAGTTAGGTGGCGCGACCCCTCTGCATGAACCCCTGGTGGTACGCGTTCCACTGTTTAAGAATGGAAAACCAACTGTACCCACCCAATGTATCTGTGATGTCTTGGATACTCGGTAAGAGATGTCGATCTGGAATGGTGCGCTGGTTCAGGAGACGATAATCGATACAGAGGAGGTTCACAATGGTTGGCACGAAATCTACATTCTCCTTTGGTCCAATAATCAGCTGCTCAATTACATTGAAACACAGTTTGGGTCACTGTTGTCTGGGAGACTCACCATCACTCCCACCCATCCATCATAAGGCAATGGTTGGCCGTTGACAGCCAGCACACTGAGGGCCTTTTGTCCTGTCAGTTCAGCTAATGGCCGTAGCTTATGTTCGGGAAGGTAAGTCTTAACCCACTGACGGTCGAGGAGACTCACTTGGGCACCAGTCTCCAACAAACAGTCCACTGCATAACTGTGGATGTAGCATTTGTTTTTGCATTTTTTTCCCAGTAGCTGAGCTACTTTTTTGTTCGCTATAGTCACTTTGTTTATGAGTGGGGGGTTTGCACAGTCTGTTTTCACACCCATCACCTCAGGCTTGGTGGGACACTGCTGTCCACTGCTACTTAGTGAATGGGCACCAGCAGATGGCTGGTTAGTGTTCCGTACTTGCCCACCCATGAGACATCCTAGTGCCCTGTGGCCTGTCTCCCCACATATGAAGCAGTGGTTGCAGGAGCGAAAACCTTTTTCCAAACATTTAGGGCAACCATATTGTTTTACAGCTTGTCTTGGCCTTTGATGACTGGGGGCACATTTGCATGTCTGCTCTAAGACCTGGGCTGCTGTGAAGGACTCTACCAGTTTAGTTAGTGCATCCACATTTGCATTCAGTTCCTCTATTGCTGTATTTTAGTTCTTGTTCTTGTTGTCAGGTGATCTCTCCATTCCCTTATCAGACTCTAGTTTTGCACTGTGAGCATGTGTTACCTTTTGGTGGGGAAAATGTCCCAGTCTTTGCTGTCTTTCACTTTCCTCACTAGAGACTTTGTTTACCTGTCTTATCAGTGCTTCATCTGAAATTGCATAATCAGATAGGAAAGGCTTGAGTTCATTTTGAATATCACTGTACCTGGGGAGAAGGCCCTGATGGATGGTACGCAAAAATACATAATGAATTGTGCGGTGCTCGTACTCAATATCCATGTTATCTTGTCTGGATGCAAACATAACCTTCTGTTTCAGTCCTATCATTCTGTATAGGAACAGTTGAGGGCGCTCAGACTCATGTTTTTTAGTGCTCATCAACTCCTGAATAACTCACTACCACTCTTTTCACTCAGGTGTGAGCGCATGCAGCTTTTAAGCTCAGCAAGGGTGAAGTCATTTTTGTTAACCAACATGTCCTTAAACTGTCCTGATTTGATGATGGGAAGCACCCCTTGGATGATCTCCACTTCTGCATGATTTATCTTAAGCCCCTCATCAATCTGCTTGCATAGTCCATGGTAGCTGATATCTGATGCATTGTCCCCAACCTGGCCCCCATGTACTTTAAATTCTCTACGCTAGAGGAATGATAAGTCTCTGAGGGAGACCAGACTGTCAGGCATACACTGCTTTGGGCCCACAGTGAGATGCCTATTAGCGCTGGAGTGTGGTGGCCGTATAGGAGTAGAGGTAGATGTGGGTTGCATTGTAGGGGTTGTCTTTAACTCAATTAACTTCCTACCCAAAGCCTCATAATTAGCTTTTAAGTTTTTCCTACTCAGCTATTTCTGGATCTACAGAGTCATCAGGGTGTGTGGCTTCCAAATCACCCTTCACACTACCCTGTCGAGCGGCTTTATTAGTTGTCAAGAGTCCGCTCAGCCCTCCGACCATTCCCCCTCCTCCCCCCGGCTCATTGATGACCACCCGTCCTACACAGTACACAAGATATTGGATGTGCAGCGCCGTTGGAGAGGTCTACCATATCTCATCGACTGGGAGGGTTTTGGCCCAGAGGAGAGGTCCTGGGTACCACGCTCCCACATTCTGGATGCAGACATGATCAGAAACTTTCATCGGGCTCTTAAACTCTTGTTTTCTATCTATTGGTATAATGTGAATGTTGTTGCAAGTGTTCGTAATGTTTAAGCATTATTTTGAGATGTATTAAATGTATTTAGCTTCATATTTTAAGCTAATTGCCTCGACGTGCATCGTCATGCCGTGTAGTTCTTTTCGTGAAAGTCAGTTTCACACGTTGAGCTTTGTAAGTGTATGTAACGGATTCCGGCGTCCGGTACAAGAGTACAAATATGTTCCAAGAAATTGTTAAAGAGTATTTGCCAGCCATGAGTTAGTACTTCGTAATGGAAGTGGTACCAGACTCGTGCCACGTTCAAGTCACTGGCAAACATGTCAAAGTTGCACCATCTTGTTAGCGCTGCGGCCACGTATATTTCTTGGTTAGGCAGTACTCCCTAGCCTGTGTAACCCTTGCTGCTGGTTCAGATTTTCCCTAGTTCTGGTGCCGGTAACACATGCACAAGACAATTTTACACAAATTACATCCCATTTCTTGCAAGCGTGGAAATTTGGGGACTTTTCATTTACAGCTTGGCAGCGCAAAAAGAGTGCAACGCACAAAGAGAATAATAATATTAATAAAGCGCGCTGGCCTTAATAGATGAAGAAATGAAGGAAGAAATGAAGAAGAAAGAAAGAAAAACAAATGAAGAACAAGAAAGAAGAACAAGAAAGAAATAAAAAGAAAGGAAGAAGAAATAAATGAACGTTCCGGAACCTGGTTCACCACAGTGATTTCTCCGAATACTGAGGGCTGCCGCCAGTTCGCTAAACTGCTCATTTGCTCCGCATAGGAGCAGCAACAACAGCATCCTCCATAGCTACCATATCAATGCTCAAGGCCGTGGGTTGCTGATTTTCAACTGCTTACGAACGTTGCCTCCGGCCAAAACTAAGGTAATCTTAGATGCTCAAAAAGCTTTGAGTGCTCTATGAAACTGCTGGCTCAAAATAAATATTGAGGCTTAATTGCTCGGGTTTTCCTCTATCAATTTCAGCTATGCAACTTCATTTAAGTGCAATTATCCCAGTTCCATGTTATGGTAGCCTAATGGATTTGCTTCTAGCACTTCCATGTGGTTGCAGAGGTTCAGGACGGTTGCATAGCAGAGTTTGGTAAAGGTCCTTGCTGCTGCTCTCCCTGCCTCAGACTCTCTTTGTTAACATATGGATGGGGGAAGGTTGCTCTCCCTTCCTTAAATCTTCCACTTATGCGCCAGGAAAGGCAGGGAGGTTTGCTGATAAGCTAATTAAGGCGTCATAGCTTTGTTATCTTTGCCTCATTTTCCATGAAGGCTCATAGAAGGATGGGGAGGTGTGCTCTCCCTAACCCAGGCTTTTCACGTGTGCGTGTGGAAAAGTAGGTATGGTTGCTTTGGGTGTTTTAATTGCTGCTCTCCCTGCCTCAATTTATTATCAAACTGATTATCAACTTCACTGGCATTGATTTAATCAATTGAAGACATTACAAATGCCATTAAACACCAAACAAAATGCAGTAGGGGTATTCGTTGTTATAAAAAAAAGCTTTTGATACAATTAACCATGAATTTTTTTCAATAAATTAGAAAAGTATGGTGTCCGGAGGATAGTATTGAATTGGGTTAAAAGCTATTTAAGCAAGAGACAACAGGATGGAACTGGGACGTGCACGCTTCTCCTAAGCCGAGCGGCTACAGCGCATACAGGCTGAGTGCATGTAGTGTCGGGACGCCACGCACTTCTACCACTCCTCTCATCCTGGGTTCCTTTGGTTAAAACCAAGGGGCCAACTCTGAGGCTGAGAAATGAAGCCTATGCGGAAGTGCTATAAACTACAGTTCACTAAATGCCCGCTTGAGGCTGGCTCCAAAAAAGGAGAAAATCCCCATAGAGCCCCATGTTAAAATGCCCAACTTTACAGCAGAATTAAACATGTGTACAGCCTGGTACAAAAAATGGGTTTGCCAATCCCGATCGATTGTAAAGACAAACCATCTGGGGTCTCATTTATAAACGTTGTGTACGCACAAAACCGGGTTGTAAATGTGCGTACGCCACTTCCCACGCAAAGGTTTTGATCTATGAAAATTTAACTTGACAGGAGAATGTGCACACCTGTAAGCAAACTCTGACCCGTGCGTACGGGGTATGCACATTCCGGAGACAAGGGGAATAGGCGACACAGATGGTGAGGTAGTGAACTGAAGTCAGGTTGTATGAAGTAAATGTGAGAAGAACGATCATATTGATGCCTCACACACTTTTAATTTCAGTCAATATCATACGTTAGATGCACGTTGTCATGAAGATTAAATTCAGCAGTGTTATTTGCGCTTTTACTGAGTGATAATTGTTTCATAAACACCTTGTAAAATCCTACTCAAATCTAAAATCAAAATTCGTTGTAATATTTAATCAGGGCTGTCTCACCGTCACATTGTCCACTACGGGAGCGCAGGAGGAGGAGAAGGCTCAACTGTATGGAATAAAGGATAGCATCAAATACACTACCATTAAATAACTGCAGAACAGTGTAAATAAACTAAATATTATCCTTAAATACTGTGCATATATCATAAAATGTCAAAGTCTGGAAATACAGCCATTAAGGGCTCTCGCACAATCGTTACACTCTATGTCCTCGTTACTAGTTCTAATGCTGCAGATGTTCATACCAAAACAGGCATGAAGAAACGTGTTTGCCTATATTACGTCATCAAATTGACGAATTTGTTTATGTGAATAGAAAGCATGTGCATTCAATTAATGTGCAAGTCATATGTGACTCCAACATGACCCTCACAAACATTGTGTCACGCTTGCATGGCTCAACACATGATTCTTTTATCCTGACACTTGGCAGCAGTGTTGCCAACTTAGCGATTTGTCGCTATATTTGGTGAGTATTCAGACACCTCCAGCGACCCTTTTTCAAAAAAGTGACTAGCTACAAATCTAGGAACTTTTGCTGGTGTTACTGGAGACTTTTGGAGACTCTGACGTGAAAGCATCTATCGTTTTTACTCTTCTTAACGAGCAGCGGGTGCTGCCGTGGGTCCCTCCCCGTCGCAAAGCACTAGGCAGCGCAGCAGTCACACCCAGCTGCAGTCGGAGCAGGAGATGATGTTCACCCCTCCGCGTCTAGCAAAGTCGCCGCTGGCTGATCCCGCCTTGGTTTACAGTCAGGGCGAGATGTAAATGTAAAATTTTCTTTGTCTAAAATAAATCACTGCATTTATTGGGACATAAAAAAAAACAAGAATCGACAGAAGAAAGTTAATTTGTAGTTCTAAACTTATTTAGGGTGTTTTTTAATCCCCTTTGTCCCTCCCATGACGTGATTCCTCTCTCCTACACCGTCCGTTACAATTACATGCACATGGCCAATATGCAAATAAGGCGATGACGTAATTTAGCGACTTTATGGACAGCCAATAGCTACTTTCCTTTTCCAGTGTAGGGAACAGACTACAGGCAGGCGCAGGACGTGATGCCTGATTTATAGTGAGTTTAATAACATGTAGAAATTGTAACCATTTGTCGTGATGTAGCCTATAATTATGTATTAAAAAACACTGGCAGCAGCGCGAGCTGCAGCACGAACACCGAGCATACAAAAAAAACACAAGCACGGCATTCAAAAGTCTGGGATTTTTCACACTAAACCCGTCAGGTGATGAGGTAATTTGCAGATTGTGCAAAATCCAGCTGGCTTACCATACGAGTACCACAACAATGAATGAGCATTTAAAAAGGAAGCACCCTGGAGCCCTGTGTCAGGATGGCAGCAAAACACCATAAGTTCTTTTGACTTTCTCCCCTTTCCCACCCTGTAATATGTTCGATTATCAAGCATTGATACAGAATGTGATTTAGTAGTAAACGTTACGTTACTTGTGATTTGTTGTCTATAAATGCATCGCTACAAACGTTAAGTATCGTTTAAAGTTCTTTGTGCTACCAGTCCGGACATGTTTCTAATCTGTTTGCTTACACCGGACGTGTGATTTATACCCCGTTGTCACTTGATAGAATATGACACAAATAAGACAACTTTTCTGTCTGCTAGGCTGTCGTGTGATGTAGCCGTTGACTGTTGAAATTTCACGATCAAGCAACCAGTTCCAAGTAGGCTTAACATGCATTAGTCATCTGATAATTTATTTTCTTTTTGAAGTTGAGCCTCTGGGATGGCTGTAGTATACTAATATCAACAGGCAAAATGGTGTAGACTGAATTATTAGTTATATTTCTGATTTGCTATTGTGAATATTCATATGCTTTTATGTTTTTTGTCTTTACAGGAGTAGGCAAAGCAGTGTGGAGGATTTTTTCATGAAAAGAACCCGAGACTTTGCACACCCCAGGAGGCTAGTGTGTATACAGACAGCATTATCTCAATCATTGTAAAGGACATGAGGCCCCTTGCTATTGTTGAGGGTGAAGGATTCCGTGAAATGGTAAACACCTTCCATTCAGGATACAGACTTCCATCCAGGCACCACTTCACTTTTTTGATGGAGAGGAAGTATGCGTCTACCATGGACAAAGTAAAAATTGAACAAAAAAAATGCACATCCAAACTCTCACTGACTACTGATGCTTGGACAAGTGTTGCCACTGAGGCATACTTAGGTGTCACCTGCCATTTTATGAATGAAAATTGGGAGCTGAGCTCATTCAGCTTAACTACAATGCCACTTGAGGAGCGCCACACTGCTGGAAATATTGCCTCCTGGGTGGAACTGGTGGCAGAGAAACTCGATATCTCTCTTCAAGATAATGTACTGGCGATTGGGCATGATAGCGCTGCCAATGTTGTGGCAGCTCTTCGCATCCTACAGGACAAACATGAGGTAGCGTCACATCATTGTGCTGGCCATACACTTCAGTTGGTGGTCAACCATGCCTTGGAGAAGAATCCCATGATTGACAAGACACTCGGGGCTGCACGGTGCCTTGTAAAGCATTTCAAGAAGAGTGAGCTGGCTAGCAGTAAGCTTAAACAGAAACAAAAACAATGGGGTACAGCTGAGCATACACTGATCCAAGATGTACCTGTGAGATTGAACAGTTCCTACTATATGGTGAATCGACTTTTAGAACAGCGGTGGCCGGTGGTCGCAACCCTTTCAGACCCAGAAGTCACACAGCGTGGGAAGCACTACCTGGATCTGAAAAATGACCAGTGGACTTTACTGGAGGAATTGGAGCAGGTCCTCAAGCCTCTTGAACAGGCCACTGTTTTTCTTAGTGGAGAGGCCTACGTTACCATCTCTGTTCTACCTCCACTGATAGAGGGTCTGCAGAAGTCCACCAAGAAAACAACATACGAGTCTGCTGCTGTGAACTCGTTCCAGATTGCTGCAGAACAACAGATAAAATCAAGGTGGGAGTCTGAGTCAGCTTTCAGAGAGGGCGGACAAAATGGGTCCATCATTGCTGCAGCCCTCGACCCCCGCTTTCACAAGCTGAAGTTTCTGTCGCCCGAAGATGCTCTGAAGGTGCAAGTAAGAATTCAGGCTCTTGCGCTTGATATCAAAAGAGCCAAGCTGGCAGGGATTGAGCAGGGGCACTCAGCCAGTCCCCAGCAGAAGAACACATCCAGGTCTGTGCTGGACACTTTGCTTGGCTCGGACTCTGAGGGGGACTGCAGCAATGAGGAGGACAATGGCCAGGAGGACAGTGGTGTGAGTGAAGCGGTGGGACCGATGAGGATGTGGCAAATTGAATTCGCCTGAGGAGAGAGAAGGACCACCTCTTCTCCGGAAAGCGCTTTGCCTCAGCAACAGGATGGGAGTGAGTCATGTCATGTCATGAGTGATGTCAAATCCTCAATGTGTAGACTTAAGTAAAGTAAAACTACTTAATCACGGTCTATCAATATATTACACCATTCTGCTTGATGCAGTTGTGTTTCAATATACTTTGTATTAAAGTATGCAGAGCTGTGCTGAAAGAGATGGACCTGGCTGGCCCCATAACTCCTGCTAGAGCAGCTAAGAAGTGTGAGAACCTGATGAAAACATACAAGGTTTGAATTCGACTGTAGACTGTAGTGATATCATTGATAAAGTGTAGATAGATCAGTTACTATTAACTTTGAGTGTTTCCTCTGTTGTAAATATCAATAAGAACAGAATTGTGCTCTACATAAATTACAATGTTTGCAGGAGCTCAGGAAGCCACCGACAGGGAGTGGGACTGAATCAGGGCAGTCCACTGCTGCGACCTGGAAGTGGTTCTCTCCCATGGATGAGGCAATAGGTGGAAGGCTATAGTCCAAAAGGCTGCAATTCACACTAATCCACAAATGTTACAGGTAATTTACATTGCACAAACGCCATCAAAAGCTGGACGAGCCCCCACTTTGTCATAAACCTGGCTCTAGGTCAAGACAAAACTGGGAGGAGACACAAAATGCCAACAATGCAAGTTATTTATTACCAAATCTAAATATAAGTTTGAACTAAATACAAGTATGAGGTGTGAAAATCAGTAACATCACTAGTGTTCATGTGGATGTGTGTAGGGTATTGGATTGTGGATGCGTGTAGGATTTTCATTCAGCTCCCCACATTCTTCTCGCTTTACAGTTAGAGCATCAAATGATTCCCCCCATGAGAAGGGTGAGGAGAACAAGGCATGTTCTTCCCGTCCCTCTTACTATGGTTATCTGTACAAAATGTTTGCAAAGCTTCTGCTGAAGTGCTGTTAGGGCCAGGTTAACATCTTTGATTGTTTCTGACGTGTCTTTCGATAAAAACGATTCAGCAGTTTGTGTATCTTTTGTCTTCAAACCTTCAGACTTGGTAGACATAGCTGTGTCCAACAAAGGCTTATTGCCGAATTGACAACAAGCCGACGTCAGACACACGTGTCTAGAAACCAGTCAAAATTAAGTATAGGAAAATGCAGCCCACGTAGGTCATAACGACAGGACATACCTATGTCCTGTCGTTATGACCTACATACTCACCAAAAAGTACTTTAGTGTGCTCACAGAATTGCAATGTGAAACCAAAACTAACTGGATCAAATGTATACAATGTAACAAAAACACAAGTGTTGGTTTCAGACCTTGGACTGGATTTTCAAGTGTGAATATGTCCTTAATTCCCATCAGCTCTGATATCAAGACATCTTTGTGTGGAGACATGCCTCACTCACTCCTCACACTCCCTCTCCTTGTCCTCTTGATACTTCTGCAAGAACCGCTGCCTCTCCTGATGCATCATCTCAAGCCTCTTGGTAACAAAATCCTCCATGTTCTTCTTCCTCTTTTCGTCTTGACAATTGACACTAATTCCATTTTAACGTTTATATTCGTGTGTTGCCATAATGTATATCAATGTTATGATTAATGATAGAGCTAAGGATCAATACATTTATTTTCAGATATTATTACCAGGAACAAGATGTTCATAGATCTTTAAGATTATCTTTGTATATGATTACAGGTGAGACTCTCCCTTGACCTGAAATGATGCAGTTGAGATTCATTCTTTGGTGAGGGACAAAGGAAACCACAGGAGAATTAAGGATGCAGCCCTCCAAGCCATCCAAACAAATGTTGCTGAGACTGTTGACCTCATCCAATTTATTCCATGTGTGTGATATTGGCCGTGAGATATTTTCACCATCAATTTACTTTGATATTTCTTAAAGCCATTGGAGTTTACTGCTATATCAACAGTCACATGTATATTAGAAGAAGCAAAGTCTACAAAACTCACGCCCTTAATTAATGTTACTGCACATTTTATGCAGATTGTTTTTTCAAGTGTATTGTCTCTTTCTACATGCCATCTATAAACTGTTTCACTTGCTATCTGAATCCCTTTTGGACCACGGGGTGGCTTATTAATATTAGTTCAGTATTTCTGTTGCTAATTGTAGCTACTTAAATGTTTCTATATGTGCAAAATGTTCAGGTATTGTTGTATTTATGCTCTCATTGTAGCATTCATTGACTGAAGTTCCACAAAACACTGTTTGTTTAGTAACATTGTATTGAATAAATAAATAAATGGGATCACAAGAAACAAAACATGAACAATATGAACGTAAAAACTATTAACACAAAACAGATTGATTACCCCCGTGTCCAATGAAATGGAAAAATGAAAAGCTTAAATTAAGACTTAACAATATGAACGAAAAATCAAGCTATTAGGGTTTGCCAATGATATGCAATTATTTACAGGTAAACAACCTAAAATGAAGACTTCACTATGTCCATTGAGATGCAGGTATTTATTTAATTGCAGGGGCGGCTGTGGTTCAGGGCGTAGTGTCGTTCGTCCACCAACCCGAAGGGGTTGCCCAGTCTACATGCCGTTGTGTCCTTGGGCAAGACACTTAACCCTATCTTGCCTCTTACGGCTCTTCCGACAGTGTATGAATGTGACAGAAAAATGCGCGGTAAATGGCAGGGCTGTATGAATGGGTGAATGTGACTTTCCTGTAAAGCGCTTTGAGTGGTCTATATGACTAGAAAAGGACTATATAAATACAGTCCATTTATCATTCCATTCACAAGTAAACAGCTTCAGTGAAGAATCGTTACAATATCGTTACACTATAAAAAGATAATAATCAACAATGGCATGCAATAATTTACAGGCAAACAACATTTCTTACTTAAATTAAGACCATTTACAATATGTACAAGAAAAACTATTGACAGTCTTCAATGTGATGGAATAATTTACAATCCATTCACAATCATTTTTGGTAGAGGAATACCTGCCAAAACTGGATCCTCCACCAAAATCCGGTGCTGGATTTGTTCATAAGATTTCAAGATGGGGCTCTTCTCAGGACTGCTGCGAGAACTCTGAGGTGAACGGAACCACAATGGTTTCATCAGCTTGTACATCAGTCTGTTGTGCTGAGAACTGATGTCATGTTATGCTGGTGCATAGCGCTTCAGCCTTTGAACCACAACAGCATCAACAAGATCATCCCTCTTTGTGCGGTAGTAGAAGGTGTTGCCCAAGTGTGTTCGGTACAGCTGGTTGAAGTGCTGTGGCTGATTGTCATTGTCCTTGTTAGGGCCTCCCTAAATACCACAAAGCTCGACCGGAGACCGGGACATGTCATTACACATGACACGACGACAAAAAAAGTCAATAAATAATATACTTTTATTCTTCCATACTCACAGAGATTAAATGGAGAACAAAACCGGAATGGAGTTCCCAGCCAAAATTAACAAAACGGGTGGGGAAGAAACTGGGCCAGCCACGCTGTGGGCCGTAGTAGTCAGATCAATTCCCCCCTAACTACCTACATAAATCCCCCTATTTTAATCATCTCCATCCCCGAAGTCCCCAAGCCCCATACTCTGAACGCAATCTGGAGAACACCAAGACACAGAGGGAGGACAGCACTGGAAGAGCATCTCCCAGTCCAGCCGTCCCACAGATATGTCCTCCACAGCATTCCAGAGTTGCAGGACCTTGTTCCTCTGTTCAGTGGAAAGTGTTAGCTTGTCCTGCATCAGACCAATGTCCACCAACACAGAGCAGAACATTTACAACTTCTGGAAGCAAGGAAAAGGATTTTGACTACAGATATCCCCCTCTTGGAAAAATAAAATTGTAATGTAAATGCAATATGCAAAACCCCTCTAGAGGTGGTACTGGTCAGGCTCTCTGTCTAGAAGGGTCCGGTCCCTAGACCCATTGAGTATAAACCAAATTAAGGACTGTTAAAGCTGGAAGTGATACACCTTGCCTCTAAATGCCTACCTCCTTACATCTACCCTGCAACCTAATGCAACTGACTGAATAGCCCCTGGCCAGTGACTAATACCAGCCACGCCTAATAATGGCAGCTCTCCTCTTAATGATGTTGCCACTTGGTATGGTGCAAGGATAGTTAGTGGCTAGAACTAAGACCCAAATAAGTGTTAATTTATTAGGCTAGAGGAACCTATAAAAACCTTTTAAGATGTTGAAAAGCACAAACTTCAAACTTTTTACTACCATGAAAGAAACAATAATGCAATGTCCACAACTTCTACTTTAACTGCAGTTTAGATATTTATTAAAAGCTTTAGCGAGGACAAGCATACAGCTCAATCAGTTTAAATTCAAAATATATGTGAAATTGAAATCATTGAAGAACGTTCATTTGGTATTAAATTGCTAAGCAGAAAGAGCTGAAGGTATTATAGATGATTTGAGAGGGAGAGGGAGAAGCTCAGGTCTCCTGGCCAGTTCCACCGTTCCACAAGTCTCTTAGATGAAATCACAACCCCGTCCACGGTCCAAAAATCCATTCAAAGTCGTTACTCCATTTCAGCAGAGTGAGCAAAAAACTCTTGAAATCCAAATTACAATCTACATTCATCTTTGTGGTGGTTATTCTCCATAGGCCAATCCCTCTCGTTCCTAAAGATTTCTTCCTTTTTGCAATGTTGGGCTGCTCACACACTATATCTTTTATACCTTTCTCTTTCAACACATATTTTACACACCAAACAAGTGTGTGTGGGTTTGTGTGTTTGCATACGTGTGTGCGCATTGGTCAATTCTGCATTTGGACAAGTCTTGACATGTCTTCGGGTTCAGTTAGGTTATTTTTTTTGTGTGTGTGAGTGACTTGTGAAAAGGTTAAATATCCTGACAGATGTAAAATAAAGGTTTGCAATTGATGGAGCTAGAGAAAAAGTGATTTTGCAGTGTGATCAGAGAGACACAAGATTAATTGTCTTTAAATTTCTGAAGGTCAGGTTTATAAATGACAATGACCTATTTTATGTTACTGTAATGAAACAATATTGAACTATTTTGTTAAATGATCCATTGAGATTTTTCAGGGTAAACTTTGCTGTTTCTAACTAAATTGTTATTTATAATAATAAAATATTGATGGATTTTGGAGCGTTGGTAAGACAAATCAAACAATGTGAAGACATCACTGTGTTTTGTAAAGTTGTGATGAGCATTTTGTTCTACTTGGTAAATAATCAACTAATTGTGAAAATAATCTATGGATGAAAAATGAAAATAATCACAAGATGCATCACTGGACATTGACACTAACATGTAATACTATGATGATGCTGATTGATCCTGATTTGATAGCCTAGAGCTTGTCTCAGTTTTGGGTTTCTTCAGATTTTTCGAGAAGGAATTTGTTGATGTTAATAGCAGCTCTGATTGCAGTTTTCATTGACGTCTCGATCCAGGCATGAGGGAAGCCTGTGTGTTCACCAGCAAAGTGCACCCTGCCTTCTCTTTTAAATAGCTCCTTAGAATACTCTAAATGTTGGTAGGGTGTGAAGAGGGTGAAGGCGCCCAGGCTGTAAGGATCCAAGCTCCACTTCTTCACCACCACCCCTGTGCAGAGAGAACTAACGTCCTTGCCATGGATCAGCGCCAAATCTCTCAGAACCAACTCTTTGACGTCTTCGTCACTTGCTCCAAGGAAGAGAAGGGAGTCATCAGACCAGGTATAGGAGGCCAGGAGGACGCCGATTTTCTCGTTTGGGAAACTGTGACTGGGGTAATAAATGTAACGAGATGGCCTGCCGGTGATGCTCTTTCCTCCTTGGATGCCGTCCGCCTCCCAGAACTTTTCACTGAAGGTAAGGAGGACTTTAGTGGAGCTTTCATAGTGGACTGTCGTCAGGGCCTCCATCTTTTTAATGGAGAGTGGTGGATCGAAGTCCATGAAAAGGGCTGCTTTGGTTGTGGTTGTTACCAGGATGACGTCTGCCTCAAGGTGCATCAAAGAGGACTCTTTCTGGTATGATACAGTAACTCCTGTAGATGACCGGCTGATACGCTTGACCTTGGAGTTGAGGTGAATGTCCACGTTGAGGCCACTGAGGTGTTTCTCAAAAGCACTGGGAAGAAGATCTGAACCACCTGTTATTTCAGAGTACCTTCAAAACAGAAATAAAAATGAATTTCTTTGCATGAATTCTTGTAGCAAGCAATTCAGTCAATGAATCGAAGAGAAAGGGGAAAATTACATGTATAACTTTGTGTCGTCTGCAAAGAAGTTAAAGGTTAAATTTATCAATTACACAAGATGTAAAGACTAAAGTGAAAATTCTTAAGTCAAATATTTATAATTGTAATTCAGTTCTCACTTGACTTCGCCACCGATTTCAGTCTGTAGGTAGATCATCTCACTCAGTGCCGTGAACATTAGACTCTGTTCGTTAAGCAGGTCTCCAATCATTCTCACCGCTTCGGAACTCAGACCTCCTTCTTCTTTCAGATACTCCTGTTAAATAAGGTTCCATGTTGGTCGACAGTTTTGAATGGGTAATCCATGCTATTTGTAATGCTCTAAGATCAACAGTGATTTACACAATCAATGTATTCAACACACAGTATTCTCACTTTCCTTTTTTCCGTGGGATCACATTGTGCTTTACCTTCACAGAATAACGGTCATATTTTTTCAGCGCAGCAAAACAGCCGTTATTCGTCACTTCATCTCTCACCTACATAAAAGAAAAGTGACATAGACATGATAGTGAGAGTAGTCACAAACTGAGCTTCAATATGTGGGAAGTTTTGCAGTTTTCTTCCGTGACCATAGACTTCATGTGAAGTTTTGCTAAAGCAGCAGGATTCTAGTTATCAGTCCAGGTTCTGTGTCGCCCTCCCTCCCTCATCGTCTCTTTCTACTATACCTTCTGCAGAGCCTTATTTAGCAGCTCGTCGGCCGACCTCCCCATCTCATTTTCCAGCAGTTTATACTTCAGGATATCAGGGTTTGCATCCACTGCACTTGTCCGTTCTCGTTGCCCATTGACCAGGTAAAAAGTGTTTGGGTCATGCATGATGAAATCATTGAGTCCGAGTCCAAATAGTTCAACAAACCAGAGCACGATTCTGTTGAGACACAAGGGCATGAGCTCTTGACTGGGTAATTCCTGAAATTTGAGCTAAGATGGCGATTGTCGTGTCCTCTTGAGCTAGACACTTGGTGTGTTGCATGTCCATGCCTATTCTGTCATTTTAGCTCAGTCACGCAAATTGGTGAGTGGAGTGGAAGACTGTTTGTATTTGGCCAATACACAGACGGTGTAGTTGCACCGTGCACTCCCAAAACATTACCTGTCGGAAGCGTTTTTTCAGACACAAACTCTGGAAAATGTCCACAGAATTGTAGCCGGACGTTTTCCAGAGTTAGCTGTTCTCACACGGCAAAACGAAGCAAGAGAAAGATCAGAGACAGACTCATTCCCGTCTGGGTAGAGGAGCAGGAGGCACCCGCTCGCTCACTATGAATCCTCCACAGATTCCTCAGCTGTATTCTCACACGGGCTCACTCGGACATTATTGCTAACGAGAGCATGTCATGTAGGTAATGCAGCAGAGCAGACATTCATTAAAAGAAATGAATTCATTAATTAAAGATATTTTTACTCACTCGTGAGAACTTGGGATCCTCATTGCTCCCAATTCGGCGTACCAGCCCGCGCTCTCATTCCTGTAGGTCTCCACACGTCCTCCCACACGATCACTAGCTTCTAAAATGGTGACCTTGTTCAGACGGATAAATAATGTGGTTAGCCAAGTGTCTGATTCCTGATTTGATAATAAAAGATGAAGTTTATGTTAGTAGTTCGGTTTTGTTTGTGTTTCTTATTGTCGGTAGACAACATTGAACAATAGTTTGTTCAAAGTCAACAAGTCAATGACTTCTATGTCATTTAGTTTAAATGATTCAAAATGACTGCCCTATTCGAGTTTATTCACGTCAATGAATCGAAGAGAAAGGGGAAAATGACATGTATAACTTTGTGTCGTCTGCAGAACATTCAATTTTAATGAAATGTAATTCCTACTTATGTTATTGGTATGTTTATAAATGTAAACACTACTGTGAATTCGGCGCACCAGCCCTCGCTCTCATTCCTGTAGGTCTACACACGATCACTAACTTCTAATATGGGGACCTTGTTCAGACAGATGAATAATGTGGTTAGCCACAAGTGTCGGATTCCTGATTTGATGACAGAAGGGATATTTTTTAACTCCGGCAAGGAAGTCAATGCGATTCGTTGGGTTTGTTTGTTCGGTTGACGCTAATATTACAGGATCCAAAATCCCTGGGTGGCTCGTACTGTACTCAAAGTGTGATTGGCAGAAAGCCCCTGAGGATTAAAAGTGATCAGTTCGAAAACACTGGGAGTGTAAAGAAACTAAAACAGGAGTAATGCGGCCAGAAACCTGCAGCTCGGTTCTGTACAGTGTGGAGTTGATGAATAATCTTTTTGCTAAGACAAGTGAGGTGTTCAAATGAGCTGTTTTAGTGCTTCTGTGTCCCCCCAGTTGTCAACTACATAAATACAGCAGCAACCTGCTGCACGTACCTGGTGTCCTGCTTCTCGCAGCAGCTTTGCAGCCGTCAGTCCGGCCATGCCCGCTCCAACAATGGCAACATGACGACCTTGTGTGTCATGGAGCGGGAGGCCGCTCCGCGCGGTTTGCAGCAGGTTATCGTAGTCTGCGTCCTCCAGACAATCAGACAGTTCTTTCTTCAGGTTGAAGGGAGAAGCCTGACTCTGGTGCAGTGTGAGCAGCAGCACACTGACCACAACTGGAGAAACGGAAAAAAAACTCATGTCAAAGGATTTTAAACCTTCTTGACCTTGGGAGAGGAGAAAACAGAAATATAGAACAATATTACATTGTCGTTCTTGTCTAAACATATCGAGCAAGATTTTTAATTGGCGATCACACATTAATGAGTTGGCCTAGAGCTTATTAAAAACATTTTTGACACACGGTTTACGTTGAGATCAAATTTGAATATTCAGTTCATCTTGGACATTGTGCATTGATAACGATCTGTAGTTACAAAGTTACAACTGCTCATTTATTCAGACATCTGCAATATGAATAATTGTACAGTTTACACATTTTACTGTACACAGTATAATAGCAGTGTGTAATTAGTCCATCAAGCGAAGGATTTTCAATTCTGCAAATTACACTGAAAAATTCCTCAATTCTAGTGAAGTATGGCAACTCCCCATTCCACCATGTAGAGAAAAAAATCAAACACATGATTCATCACTGCACCAGACCACAGGAACTGTAAAGGGGAAGGATCAAGGAGGTCCGTTCCACAAGGACTCAAACCAAATTGTAGACACTCACTGAACAACAAATTCAGAGGAGACGGTCTGCTTGGATGGAAGGAAGGGACATGGGTCAAGAAAGAATCCATCAAATTTCAGTGTGGATCCAAAAAAAAGGGGCAGATCGCGTTTTTCTTTCTCAGAGGATAAAACATTGAAAAAAAATAGACATTTAGTGGTTTAATATCTATCATGAGTGCGTGAGATTTGGTTTGATACTCACATAGTCCCCACTTCACCACACGCGGATCCATCTCAGCTCGGAAGCTGGTCTTTGTTGTGGACTTTCTTCTCTGACATAGGAAGAGAAGGAAACAGCAAAGAGGGCTTCAAAAATAGGAGACAAGTGTGACGCAATAAAGAGCGATGCAGGAGGATTAGATTAGACGGAGATGCCAGGGAGGCGCATCTCCTGCGGCCCTGCTGACACACAAACATGTTTGGATCCAACAGAACTTACGTCCAAACAAGATTCACGACCAACCAGAAATAAGGTGGGGTCATCACTGCAGGGTAAACAAGTGACATTACTGAGAAGTAATTCAGTTTTATCAATCACACGTGTATGTAACTGACAGGATGCACCAGAGATATTAATAGATATTATGATCAACTGAAGCCACAGAAAATCGATGCATTAGTGGAAACGTTGTCGAATGAATACATCGTTTATAATACTGCGGTTGGCAATTGATATAATACCTGATTATGATAATTTGATTTGTCCACATAAAGAGGCTGTTGAGTGTTAAATCATTCCATGAGGAGGAGGACATTTTTATACATATTGTGTTTGTGCACAAGATAATACATTTGTGTGCACAGTGTGAAGAAATATTACCTTTCCTTTTAAATTCCAATACAAATGATGCATCTCAGACAGTTACAGTACGACAGCGTTACAGACAGCAGTAGGAGAGAGATGACAGATTCTTACCTTTTGAACAGTTAAAAAGTCAAAATGGGACGGTGCAGTTGACCCGACGCAGAATCGTAGCCTCTTATATACCGAACGGTTCTTTGCAGGTGGAATCTATTCTCTACTCTGATTGGCCCCGACAAGAAAGCAATTCCTGTGCCCAAAAATAATTAAGCACTGTCATATCTTATGGGAACTTTGAAAAAAAAGAAACGTCCCAGGCTTTTAAAAATCCGGATCTCCCAGAACCTCCGTGCGAGCAGCTGAAAGACAGTGGCGCACATCCAAGTGCCCTGAGGATCTTCTTGCCTATCAAGCTCTTCTTTCCTCTTTCTCTAATAATAATAATAATAATAATAATAATAATCTCTACCCCACGTTTTTATTGATCTTATTAGGCCCAAACATAAGAAACAACCCATTTCATTTAGGGAGAGATCAGGACAAAGCAGCAGATGCAGAAATTGAGATATGTATATTAATTTTCACTTATTTCCAAGGGAATAATTCATGGATCTTGATAGAAAAAAATAACTGGCATATTTTAGGGACTGAAATCAATGAGTGTGTGCAATTTAGTGGTCCTTGGTTACAATTATAGAGACAGTTGCTCTTGGCTCTACTGCGTGACAGATTTGTTATGTTGCGTTCTAAGTCCCGATTGTGTTAGTACTGGAACTCAAATGTTGAGGTGTGTGGCAAATGCGACTTCTTTTCAGTGCATTCAAATTTTAAATTCAGAAACCAAAAAGCAAACAAAGGAAAAGAGAATACGGGTATTGAAAACGGGTTTTCAAATTGTTGTGAACAAGTGCCGTGCCCTTTTGAACGTGGGCCAATTTTTCCGTCTTGTGGTCTTTGCCTGCAGCTTTTTTCAAAAAAGTGCTCAAAGGAAGATTAGGGTCCTGCGCAGTGCGTCCGCCATGAAAGGGTTGCGTCATCGAGCAATACGAGAGGCGCATATTAGTAATCTGACACAACCACCACGATTATGTAGTCAAGCATTTGGCAGTTTTCGTTGTGAATCCGAAATAGCGCGTAATGCTGGGGAAGAGGACACACCGCAGCCGCAGAAGTGGACAAGCCGAACTCAGGCCTCAGGCTGGCCTGGGAAGAGACGCTGACCCGCACCACCACTGTACAGATGTCAGGGCGCTGTTCGACCGCTTGTTCTTACAAGGCCCATATTGTCGAAATTGAGATTCCCTGGCCTTTGTCATAATAAATAAGGTATAGGGGCTCTGTAAGTACGGCCAGTGAACCGACAAATACGCAGCCTGCATTCAGCAGCTGTTTTTGGTTTACGCTGCCCCAGGACCTCTGCAGAAATGTGATGTCACAGGGCCTTGCCCCCTTGACCCCCGGCGCTCACCCGCCCAGCTTCCGGTCACTCAGCAGATCGCTGTGAGCCCTTCAAAGTTTTGTCAGTCAGTACATTACAGATTTAAGCAGAACATTTCTGGGTTTCAAATAAATGACACCATGAAAGCTAACGTTACACTGCTAGCTTGGTTACATGCAGTAAAGTTTACCTATCTAAAAAAAGAATTATCCAAGCTGTGGGTTGATATTTCAGGATAAAAATGCCTATCATATAACTGCATTAAACAGCAATGTTAGCTACCAAGTGGTTAAATTTAAATGTTTGCTGTTGTCTAACAGTAGCTAATGATTTTGACTATCCGTTGTCTCCTCAGTTGCAGAACAGTTGGAGAGCGGTTAAATGTCACATCTACTTGACCTGCAACCTGGATCAAATGAATCTGTTGATTGAGATGTAAGAGGATGGACACCGTGTAATATGGTCTATGGAGACCATATGTTTTTAACAGTAGCCCAGAACAGACTAACCAAACCCTGGTTTCAGCGTTATCTGAAGCCACCATAGGTTCTCATATACACTTGGAGGAGGAGAGGTGTGTGGAAGGGTATTATGTTTCAATCGGCAATTTTAACACTAGATGTCACTCATACACAAAGAGTGTAGGTTGAAGTATAATATAACTTCAGACAGTAAAGAATTGTTATGGAATTAGATAAAACATGAGAATATACAGACCCTACAAAGGACCTATGCATAACCCCTATAGAGGTGGTACTGGTCAGGCTCTCTGTCTAGAAGGGTCCGGTCCCTAGACCCATTGAGTATAAACCAAATTAAGGACTGTTAAAGCTGGAAGTGATACACCTTGCCTCTAAATGCCTACCTCCTTACATCTACCCTGCAACCTAATGCAACCGACTGAGTAGTCCCTGGCCAGTGACTAATACCAGCCACGCCTAATAATGGCAGCTCTCCTCTTAATGATGTTGCCACTTGGTATGGTGCAAGGATAGTTAGTGGCTAGAACTAAGACCCAAATAAGTGTTCATTTATTAGGCTAGAGGAACCTATAAAAACCTTTTAAGATGTTGAAAAGCACAAACTTCAAACTTTTTACTACCATGAAAGATACAATAATGCAATGTCCACAACTTCTACTTTAACTGCAGTTTAGATATTTATTAAAAGCTTTAGCGAGGACAAGCATACAGCTCAATCAGTTTAAATTCAAAATATATGTGAAATTGAAATCATTGAAGAACATTCATTTGGTATTAAATTGCTAAGCAGAAAGAGCTGAAGGTATTATAGATGATTTGAGAGGGAGAGGGAGAAGCTCAGGTCTCCTGGCCAGTTCCACCGTTCCACAAGTCTCTTAGATGAAATCACAACCCCGTCCACGGTCCAAAAATCCATTCAAAGTCGTTACTCCATTTCAGCAGAGTGAGCAAAAAACTCTTGAAATCCAAATTACAATCTACATTCATCTTTGTGGTGGTTATTCTCCATAGGCCAATCCCTCTCGTTCCTAAAGATTTCTTCCTTTTTGCAATGTTGGGCTGCTCACACACTATATCTTTTATACCTTTCTCTTTCAACACATATTTTACACAACAAACAAGTGTGTGTGGGTTTGTGTGTTTGCGTACGTGTGTGCGCATTGGTCAATTCTGCATTTGGACAAGTCTTGACATGTCTTCGGGTTCAGTTAGGTTATTTTTTTTGTCATGTTTGTATCCTGACTGAGTGACTTGTGAAAAGGTTAAATATCCTGACAGATGTAAAATAAAGGTTTGCAATTGATAGAGCTAGAGAAAAAGTGATTTTGCAGTGTGATCAGAGAGACGCAAGATTAATTGTCTTTAAATTTCTGAAGGTCAGGTTTATAAATGACAATGACCTATTTTATGTTACTGTAATGAAACAATATTGAACTATTTTGTTAAATGATCCATTGAGATTTTTCAGGGTAAACTTTGCTGTTTCTAACTAAATTGTTATTTATAATAATAAAATATTGTTGGATTTTGGAGCGTTGGTAAGACAAATCAAACAATGTGTTTTGTAAAGTTGTGATGAGCATTTTGTTCTACTTGGTAAATAATCAACTAATTGTGAAAATAATCTATGGATGAAAAATGAAAATAATCACAAGATGCATCACTGGACATTGACACTAACATGTAATACTATGATGATGCTGATTGATCCTGATTTGATAGCCTAGAGCTCGTCTCGGTTTTGGGTTTCTTCAGATTTTTCGAGCAGGAATTTGTTGATGTTAATAGCAGCTCTGATTGCAGTTTTCATTGACGTCTCGATCCAGGCATGAGGGAAGCCTGTGTGTTCACCAGCAAAGTGCACCCTGCCTTCTCTTTTAAATAGCTCCTTAGAATACTCTAAATGTTGGTAGGGTGTCAAGAGGGTGAAGGCGCCCAGGCTGTAAGGATCCAAGCTCCACTTCTTCACCACCACCCCTGTGCAGAGAGAACTAACGTCCTTGCCATGGATCAGCGCCAAATCTCTGAGAACCAACTCTTTGACGTCTTCGTCACTTGCTCCAAGGAAGAGAAGGGAGTCATCAGAGCAGGTATAGGAGGCCAGGAGGACGCCGATTTTCTCGTTTGGGAAACTGTGACTGGGGTAATAAATGTAACGAGATGGCCCGCCGGTGATGCTCTTTCCTCCTTGGATGCCGTCTGCCTCCCAGAACTTTTCACTGAAGGTAAGGAGGACTTTAGTGGAGCTTTCATAGTGGACTGTCGTCAGGGCCTCCATCTTTTTAATGGAGAGTGGTGGATCGAAGTCCATGAAAAGGGCTGCTTTGGTTGTGGTTGTTACCAGGACGACGTCTGCCTCAAGGTGCATCAAAGAGGACTCTTTCTGGTATGATACAGTAACTCCTGTAGATGAACGGCTGATACGCTTGACCTTGGAGTTGAGGTGAATGTCCACGTTGAGGTCTTTGAGGTGTTTCTCAAAAGCACTGGGAAGAAGATCTGAACCACCTGTTATTTCAGAGTACCTTCAAAACAGAAATAAAAATGAATTTCTTTGCATGAATTCTTGTAGCAAGCAATTCGGTCAATGAATCGAAGAGAAAGGGGAAAATTACATGTACAACGTTGTGTCGTCTGCAAAGAAGTTAAGAAAATTAAATTTTAATGAAATGTAATTCCCACTTATGTAATTGGTATGTTTATAAATGTAAACACTACTGTGAAAAATGTTACTTTACTTAATTTTACTGTGATAGAAACATTATGCCTAAGTCAAATATTTATAATTGTAATTCAGTTCTCACTTGACTTCGTCACCGATTTCAGTCTGTTGGTAGATCATCTCACTCAGTGCCGTGAACATTAGACTCTGTTCGTTAAGCAGGTCTCCAATCATTCTCACCGCTTCGGAACTCAGACCTCCTTCTTCTTTCAGATACTCCTGTGAAATAAGGTTCCATGTTGGTCGACAGTTGTGAATGGGTAATCCATGCTCTTTGTAATGCTCTAAGATCAACAGTGATTTACACAATCAATTTATTCAACACACAGTATTCTCACTTTACAGTTTTCCATGAGATCACATTGTGCTTTACCTTCACAGAATAACGGTCATATTTTCTCAGCGCAGCCAAACAGCCGTTATTCATCACTTCATCTCTCACCTACATAAAAGAAAAGTGACATAGACATGATAGTGAGAGTAGTCACAAACTGAGCTTCAATATGTGGGAAGTTTTGCAGTTTTCTTCCGTGACCATAGACTTCATGTGAAGTTTTGCTAAAGCAGCAGGATTCTAGTTATCAGTCCAGGTTCTGTGTCGCCCTCCCTCCCTCATCGTCTCTTTCTACTATACCTTCTGCAGAGCCTTATTTAGCAGCTCGTCGGCCGACCTCCCCATCTCATTTTCCAGCAGTTTATACTTCAGGATATCAGGGTTTGCATCCACTGCACTTGTCCGTTCTCGTTGCCCATTGACCAGGTAAAAAGTGTTTGGGTCATGCATGATGAAATCATTGAGCCCGAGTCCAAATAGTTCAGCAAACCAGAGCACGATTCTGTTGAGACACAAGGGCATGAGCTCTTGACTGGGTAATTCCTGAAATTTGAGCTAAGATGGCGATTGTCGTGTCCTCTTGAGCTAGACACTTGGTGTGTTGCATGTCCATGCCTATTCGGTCATTTTAGCTCAGTCACGCAAATTGGTGAGTGGAGTGGAAGACTGTTTGTATTTGGCCAATACACAGACGGTATATTTGCACCGTGCACTCCCAAAACATTACCTGTCGGAAGCGTTTTTTCAGACACAAACTCTGGAAAATGTCCACAGAATTGTAGCCGGACGTTTTCCAGAGTTAGCTGTTCTCACACGGCAAAACGAAGCAAGAGAAAGATCAGAGACAGACTCATTCCCGCCCAAAAGAAAGAAAAAAAATTCACATTCTGTGGCGTCTGGGTAGAGGAGCAGGAGGCACCCGCTCGCTCACTTTGAATCCTCCACAGATTCCTCAGCTGTATTCTCACACGGGCTCACTCGGACATTATTGCTAACGAGAGCATGTCATGTAGGTAATGCAGCAGAGCAGACATTCATTAAAAGAAATGAATTCATTAATTAAAGATATTTTTACTCACTCGTGAGAACTTGGGATCCTCATTGCTCCCAATTCGGCGTACCAGCCCGCGCTCTCATTCCTGTAGGTCTCCACACGTCCTCCCACACGATCACTAGCTTCTAAAATGGTGACCTTGTTCAGACGGATAAATAATGTGGTTAGCCAAGTGTCTGATTCCTGATTTGATAATAAAAGATGAAGTTTATGTTAGTAGTTCGGTTTTGTTTGTGTTTCTTATTGTCGGTAGACAACATTGAACAATAGTTTGTTCAAAGTCAACATGTACTTTGCTGTACAAGTCAATGACTTCTATGTCATTTAGTTTAAATGATTCAAAATGACTGCCCTATTCGAGTTTATTCATGTCAATGAATCGAAGAGAAAGGGGAAAATGACATGTATAACTTTGTGTCGTCTGCAGAACATTCAATTTTAATGAAATGTAATTCCTACTTATGTTATTGGTATGTTTATAAATGTAAACACTACTGTGAATGCGGCGCACCAGCCCTCGCTCTCATTCCTGTAGGTCTACACACGATCACTAACTTCTAATATGGGGACCTTGTTCAGACAGATGAATAATGTGGTTAGCCACAAGTGTTGGATTCCTGATTTGATGACAGAAGGGATACTCTTTAACTCCGGCAAGGAAGTCAATGCGATTAGTTGGGTTTGTTTGTTCGGTTGACGCTAATATTAAAGGATCCAAAATCCCTGGGTGGCTCGTACTGTACTCAAAGTGTGATTGGCAGAAAGCCCCTGAGGATTAAAAGTGATCAGTTCGAAAACACTGGGAGTGTAAAGAAACTAAAACAGGAGTAATGCGGCCAGAAACCTGCAGCTCGGTTCTGTACAGTGTGGAGTTGATGAATAATCTTTTTGCTAAGACAAGTGAGGTGTTCAAATGAGCTGTTTAGTGCTTCTGTGTCCCCCCAGTTGTCAACTACATAAATACAGCAGCAACCTGCTGCACGTACCTGGTGTCCTGCTTCTCGCAGCAGCTTTGCAGCCGTCAGTCCGGCCATGCCCGCTCCAACAATGGCAACATGACGACCTTGTGTGTCATGGAGCGGGAGGCCGCTCCGCGCGGTTTGCAGCAAGTTATCGTAGTCTGCGTCCTCCAGACAATCAGACAGTTCTTTCTTCAGGTTGAAGGGAGAAGCCTGACTCTGGTGCAGTGTGAGCAGCAGCACACTGACCACAACTGGAGAAACGGAAAAAAAACTCATGTCAAAGGATTTTAAACCTTCTTGACCTTGGGAGAGGAGAAAACACAAATATAGAACAATATTACATTGTCGTTCTTGTCTAAACATATCGAGCAAGATTTTTGATTGGCGATCACACATTAATGAGTTGGCCTAGTGCTTATTAAAAACATTTTTGACACACGGTTTACGTTGAGATCAAATTTGAATATTCAGTTCATCTTGGACATTGTGCATTGATAACGATCTGTAGTTACAAAGTTACAACTGCTCATTTATTCAGACATCTGCAATATGAATAATTGTACAGTTTACACATTTTACTGTACACAGTATAATAGCAGTGTGTAATTAGTCCATCAAGCGAAGGATTTTCAAGTCTGCAAATTAAACACAGTCGAGAACTCTGTGGGGTTTGCACTGAAAAAATCCCCAATTCTAGTGAAGTATGGCAACTCCCCATTCCACCATGTAGAGAAAAAAATCAAACGCATGATTCATCACTGCACCAGACCACAGGAACTGTAAAGGGGAAGGATCAAGGAGGTCCGTTCCACAAGGACTCAAACCAAATTGTAGACACTCACTGAACAACAAATTCAGAGGAGACGGTCTGCTTGGATGGAAGGAAGGGACATGGGTCAAGAAAGAATCCATCAAATTTCAGTGTGGATCCAAAAAAAAGGGGCAGATCGCGTTTTTCTTTCTCAGAGGATAAAACATTGAAAAAAAATAGACATTTAGTGGTTTAATATCTATCATGAGTGCGTGAGATTCGGTTTGATACTCACATAGTCCCCACTTCACCACACGCGGATCCATCTCAGCTCGGAAGCTGGTCTTTGTTGTGGACTTTCTTCTCTGACATTTATTTTTTGTTGAAACAGGAAGCAAAGGAAACAGCAAAGAGGGCTTCAAAATAATCATTATACATCATTTATAATACTGCGGTTGGCAATTGATATAATACCTGATTATGATAATTTGATTTGTCCACATAAAGAGGCTGTTGAGTGTTAAATCATTCCATGAGGAGGAGGACATTTTTATACATATTGTGTTTGTGCACAAGATAATACATTTGTGTGCACAGTGTGAAGAAATATTACCTTTCCTTTTAAATTCCAATACAAATGATGCATCTCAGACAGTTACAGTACGACAGCGTTACAGACAGCAGTAGGAGAGAGGTGACAGATTCTTACCTTTTGAACAGTTAAAAAGTCAAAATGGGACGGTGCAGTTGACCCGACGCAGAATCGTAGCCTCTTATATACCGAACGGTTCTTTGCAGGATGAATCTGTTCTCTACTCTGATTGGCCCCGACAAGAAAGCAATTCCTGTGCCCAAAAAGAGTTAAGCAATGTCATATCTTATGGGAACTTTGCCGAAAAAGAAACGTCCCAGGCTTTTAAAAATCCGGATCTCCAAGAACCTCCGTGCGAGCAGCTGAAAGACAGTGGCGCACATCCAAGTGCCCTGAGGATCTTCTTGCCTATCAAGCTCTTCTTTCCTCTTTCTCTAATAATAATAATAATAATAATAATAATAATCTCTACCCCACGTTTTTATTGATCTTATTAGGCCCAAACATAAGAAACAACCCATTTCATTTAGGGAGAGATCAGGACAAAGCAGCAGATGCAGAAATTGGGATATATATATTAATTTTCTCTTATTTCCAAGGGAATAATTCATGGATCTTGATAGAAAAAAATAACTGGCATATTTTAGGGACTGAAATCAATGAGTGTGTGCAATTTAGTGGTCCTTGGTTACATTTATAGAGACAGTTGCTCTTGGCTCTACTGCGTGACAGATTTGTTATGTTGCGTTCTAAGTCCCGATTGTGTTAGTACTGGAACTCAAATGTTGAGGTGTGTGGCAAATGCGACTTCTTTTTAGTGCATTCAAATTTTAAATTCAGAAACCAAAAAGCAAACAAAGGAAAAGAGAATACGGGTATTGAAAATGGGTTTTCAAATTGTTGTGAACAAGTGCCGTGGCCATTTGAACGCGGGCCAATTTTTCCGTCTTGTGGTCTTTGCCTGCAGCTTTTTTCAAAAAGGGCTCAAAGGAAGATTAGGGTCCTGCGCAGTGCGTCCGCCATGAAAGAGTCGCGTCATCGAGCAATACGAGAGGCGCATATTAGTAATCTGACACGACCGCCACGATTATGGAGTCGAGCGTTTGGCAGTTTTTCGTTGTGAATCCGAAATAGCGCGTGATGCTGGGGAAGAGGACACACCGCAGCCGTAGAAGTGGACAAGCCGAACTCAGGCCTCAGGCTGGCCTGGGAAGAGACGCTGACCCGCACCACCACTGCACAGATGTCAGGGCGCTGTTCCCCCCCCTTGTTCTTACAAGGCCCATATTGTCGAAATTGAGATTCCCTGGCCTTTGTCATAATAAATAAGGTATAGGGGCTCTGTAAGTACGGCCAGTGAACCGACAAATACGCAGCCGGGATTCAGCAGCTGCTTTTGGTTCACGCTGCCCCAGGACCTCTGCAGAACTGTGATGTCACAGGGCCTTGCCCCCTTGACCCCCGGCGCTCACCCGCCCAGCTTCCGGTCACTCAGCAGATCGCTCTGAGCCCTTCAAAGTTTTGTCAGTACTGAACGTGTCCACCCCCCCCCAAATCGCACACCAAATTCCACACTGCACTCCCCCGGTGTCCTAACAATACGCGCGCGCCAACGTGTGAAGTAAATGAAAGGGCGTTCTTGTGACTTTTGGCGAGACGCAGACGCCACCGAACGTCCCGGAGTACTTTTTCTCGCTGGTGTGAAGGGAGTCTGACTCGGCCGTGGTCCGAGGTTCATGTCTGGATAGAACAGCCAGAGATTCAGGCTGCCTCACTGAGGTGAACGTGTTAGACTGCTCAGGAGAAAGGAATTTTTCCCTGGTATTGTTTTGACAGCGGCAGATCCTTGATTGATGGTTGAGCTTCGGTGAAATCTCTCCACCCTTTCGAATGACTGTTTCTGAAATGTGGACCGGCCACAAAACCGCTAAAAGCCGGATGGGGCAGAACTGGACCGAGGCCTCCTGCACGAATCGTGACTCGAGGCTTTCGATTAACAAAGTCTGACCAGAGCTCCCCCCCCCCCCATTTTCCTCCCCCTTTCCTGTCACCATGGGCAGCGGAGACTCCGGGACGCTGGCCTCGAGTCCCGTGTGGTTGGCGGGCGAGTCGTTTTCCCCCGAAGGAGCCAACGTGAAGCGACACGTCGTGTCGGCAGAGGCGACTCAGATTTCCACCGAAGTTGCATCACTTTTGTTGATTGGCAACCTCGCCGTGCCTTTTCTCAGCTCCTACCCCCACACGCAACTGAACCCGCAATGCAGCTCGGCGGCGTTTCTGTCACCGCGGGAACTCCTGCCACAGCCCTGTTGCTGATTGTAACAATGGAAGTCGTGGGAATAAATAATCAGATCGTATATTATCAGCACGTCTGAATCCAATCAACATGCGCAATGAGGCATTTTAGAAAGAAATGATTTTACTTTGCACTTCTGTCGCTCTGAATAATGGATTTGAATTGTGCGTCAAGAACTTCCGGGAACTACATGAAGTCTACATGAGTCAATTGACGTGCAACCATTTGGGACTTCCGTTGTCGCGACTCAAATTAAACGGCTCTGGGTTTGACCGATCAATTAAATGATCTAAATCAGACACCGTAGGACATTTTTGAAATTATTTGGGGGGGGGGGATTAAGTCTGAAATGTGAATTCCACAGGAGCGTCTCGCGTGGCCGTTAATTAGTTGAGAGAAAAGGTAAGAAGGGTCAAAAGTGGTGCCCCCACACAAGGCCTTTCATTATCAGGAGTTGGGGGGAAAAAGTCACCTCTGACAGCAGAACCATAAGAGCTTCAGAACAGACACTGATCCAACTGAAAGATCAAAAAAAAAAAACTTAGTTTACGATAGTTACCCTTCTGAGAGAGTAAATGGTGCCAGAGAACCTGACCACCATGACTGACATATGAATTCAGAAAAATGCTGACTATGTCCAGAATTATTTCACACAGCATGGCCATAGAAATATGCTGTTAAGGGGCAAAACAGGCTACGCAGGGAAATGCACATTATGTCACACACGGTGGCAAATGAAATGTAATTTTTGAAACTACCTGCAGCAGCAAGACACAAAACTCCCTTTTGCATTGCTCTTTTACTTGCATCTGCCCACTGGGAGCAAACAGGTTCAAGGTAAGAAACACCATGGGCCTACGTAGCAGGATTACTTGTCATATAAATTAAATATATTATGTGATAGCTAATAATAATGATAATGATAAAGACGAGTAGTCGCCTTTATCATTATTAAGATATTTAATAGAGTGACATGTTATGACACTTATTGTCATGGTATTATTTGCAATGTAATTTAGTTTTGAATCATTTAACAAAAAAAGTTTGAACAAGTTAGATTTGGACTGACCAGGCGTAATATTTACGGCCGGCCCCTGGAGCTGAATCCATAATGGAAATAATACACCCCTGTGCACAAAACCAACCAACTACAGAGGCAAAATGCTGCGTTCACATTTATTTAAAGACATTTTTTTCAGATTAGGATATTTCTACTTTTGAATCACCACTTTGACTCACAGTGGAGAACCTTTAGTGTGATCTTAGTGTTAAGGAATTTCCGTCCATCCTTCCTGAGAAAACTCTTTGGAGGATTCTTCTCCGGCAACAAGCGAGGTCAAGTCATCTATGGCAAGCCAAAACAATCATTGAGCAGCGGACGTCTCCCTCGAGGCCTCATAGTCGCGGGGAGATGACGACATTACTTTAAACTAAATACACTACAGAGACCGGGGATGGGGAGACTATCTTGGGTCCACGGAACGCTGTGAACCTGTTGATCTGTGTGGCGAACCGGAAGTCTCCTCAATATTGAACTCTTAGAATAAATACTTTCGGTTTCCGTCTTCCTGATTCAGCATCCACTCCATCAATTATTCCATTTTAGCAGAGTCTGGCGAACAGGACTCTAAATGATTCCATTCCACTTAAGTTACTTTATGCTCAGGTAATGAAATAAAGAAAGAAAGAAATTAACAGGTAAATGGTTTATTTTTTTGACTGAACGTTGATATTCTTTGGTCCAAAGGGTCTGACACACTAGAATTTACTCTACAACTAAATAATTGCTGAATCACATTTGAATTCATAATGGTCACTGTAACGTTTAATGTCAGACTGTCGAGTCGTGAAGACTGTAGTGTCTCAGTGTCTGAAATATACTTATTGGGAACTGTTCTTACTGGTATTTGTTACTAAGAAACCCACAACTGATGTAGTCATCGTTGTACTTTGCTGTAATAGGCTGCTGGAGGAAGGAGGAGTCAAGCCAATTCAACACTGTTTCTAGACATGTGGAGTCTGTTTTCTGGGCAGAGAATACTAATAATAATTCATGCAAAGCATCAAAGACAAGACAGTGTGTTTTTATTAATCATCTTCATCATATATTAATAATTTCTCTTCATGTGTTACAGTCACAGTATATAGCCTAGAATTCATAATGGGAGGTCACAATAAGATGTGTGTAAATTACTTATAAATGATCCACAGTATGTGAAGCCCAGCAGAGGAGTGTCAATTTGAAATTTGCATGAGATATTAAACTTTTTCTTTCACCTAGAAATACTATTGATTCTAATTAATTCAAATGACCCAGTTTTAATCCACTGTCACTGACGAGCAACATCTCCTGTGAGCAAAAGCTGCTGATTTGATTTTTAAAATATACTCACTGTTATTATTGTGACAGATTATAGAAGTAATTATACAGCAGTAGCATCATTACTTTCTGCATAACTAAATTTCAACTCTACAACTCAGATGTGGTGGCTGTTAAAGCACCAATCAACATAAAATGTTTGGGGTCATTTTAGCCACTGCTTTTGTTTATGTATCCCAGGGTAAAAAAAATCACAGCAAAACGTCACAATGTTTGAAGTGGTCTGTTTCAAAAACACAGTATTCAGCATAGTTGAAGTGATAAAAAGAAAATAGTAAAATCAAACTAACAGCAAAAACAAGCCATTTTTTTAAGGACACTTTCATTTCTTTAATTCTTAAATCAGTGGTCCAGAGTGTTTCCCTGTTAACCTGGGCTTTCCTACAATAAAACGGTCAGAGGGCTGTTTGGAAGCTGCAGTTGTGGTGAACTGTACTGAAAAATGATGTAACATGTAATATGTGTTGTTGTTTTTGACACACCCGCCAGTAACCCAGAAGCCTACACAGGATTGGAAGGACCCAAAAGAACTGAAATGTTGTAGTGACACATAAGAGCCACAAGATGGCGGCCTCAGTTCACCGTGTTGCTAATGTGAAACTGCTGGCTGTGAGAGAGATGCTGCAGAAAAGAAGAGTGATTATGGTCTGGCTCATTTTTTTAAAATATGAAAATGTTTAATCATGGATCACGTTCTCGAAGGGTCTGAGGAAGAAAAAAAAAAGAGAGCATTGAAGGTTGTAAATGTGGAGTAGTATCACACCCTGTGTTGTTAGTGGGTTTTTTTTAATCATAGACAATAAAAGAAGGAAATTTTGCACCTAAAAAGGCCCTGTCTTCATTTGAAATAAATGAAGTTGTCAGCATTTATTGAGAATTAAGGAATTCAAACGTGTTACTGAACTGAACATGTTATGTTCAAATTCTCCCTTTCATTACAGTTATATATGTTTGAAGAACTGCGGAATTCAGTAATATGGTTTAATGTTTAATGGATTATTGTTTATGTACTCATATGTTTAATGATGATTAATGAAGCAGTGTTTTGAGAATTAGAAGATCCTCAAAAGGGGGGGAATTATGTAGGACATATCGGGCCTCCTCGACTCAACTTTCTGCAAACCCCAAAATACTAATAATCTCTTATTGACCTCAAATCTGATACATTTCTTTGGTCCTTCAGTGTTATTTGAGAGCAGCACACACGCAATTTCAACATACTTGGTAAAAAACTGATAAATCCCCTTTCAGACAATGATTCATGATATGTATGTGGGACAGTATTTTCATACTGTACCGTTACAGGGCGACTCGAAAAGTTCAACCTTGATTTTGCCGTTTTACCATTTGTGCATTTTTTCCTTTCTGTTGAAAGCCCAGCGGGGAAAAAAGTGTGAACCCTCAGAAGAGGAGAGGATTGTCCAGCACAGCCACTCCCGCGGCCACACCTCCGTCCGAGTGCTCGGAACCCTTGGTCCTGAGCAGGTGGCCCACACACTCATTCATCACCGTGTCTTTACCTCGTCTGTAAACAAACGGAGAGAAATTATATCACAAAGACAAAATACACTTTATATTTCACCATTTTTATCATCTGATGATAGGTCAAGTTCAAGAATGAGGTTTCCACATCTGAGGTGCCCTTGTAGAAATGCATTTAACCCCCACGTGCTCTGGCTCAGACTGTGTTTGTTTAACATGTTGAGCCTGATTATTGTGTGTGGTACAATATAACATCACTGTATTTCATGGTTACATCATAGATGATATTTGTCATTTTCTCATAAACTCTCATTTTAATGTTAATTCTGTCCTCAGCAGCTGTGAACATGTGTGGGTGTCATCTTACACACGTGTGAAGGTTAAATAAACTTAAGGAAATAAACACACTTATACACTGCAAACGGTAAGTTTCATGCGTAAAACTGCAAATTCCAGGAATATATTTTCTCGTAAAGACTATGAATGAGTAAATAAATGTGTAAACTTGACTTCACCTTTTCCAAAAGAAACAAGTATTGGGTTTAATTCTCAAACCTACAATGTGTAAATGTAGAAGAACGTGTTTTAGATTAGTAGTATTCATGCAGTGTAGAGACAGTGGGAAATAGAGGATTTTGCTAACGTAGCTGATGTTAGTTAACTTATAAAACCATTATTGATAAAAGGTTTTTAACCTGAGGCATGTTGTTATTTAAGGTCTCATGCATATAAGGGAATATAATGCAGATTTAGTGTATTCCTGACCAAAACGTATAGAAATGGCTGCAATCTGAGATTCTTACTGAAAGCTTCTGCCATCAACTGGTGCAGCCTTAAAGATGAAATGTTAATAATGTCCACTGTCATATCATGTCAACGTCATTCGTAAATTATTAGACAACTAATGCTTCAGTCAGATCATTAGCTTTGGTTGAACTTTTCAGAACAAGCATTATGGACTTGGTCTTGGCTAATACTGCAGAGAAGGGTTACAGAGACCAAGAGTCTTCACTGTACTTATTGGCAGTGAGTGAAATATCAAAATACATATTCAGTATTATACTTTTATCCTTTAAGAAGCTCTATCTACTGTATCTTAGCAGCACATGCTCCGCCATAATAAGCAGCAGTTGATGTTGAATTGGATAAATGAAAGAACAAACGGTTTCATTAAAAAGTCCAATCTGAAACCAATCCATGCACACGACGTATTTCATACCAGTGAAATAGTGAATACATACCTGACATAAGCTCCAAACGCTCCCAGTTCACTGAGACAGTTGCTGATCTGGAGGGGAGCGTCTCGTATCAGCAGGTAGTTCTTTGAGGGGGTGGGGAGGATTTTATCCATCAGAATATAGGCCATTCTCTCTGTACCCTCCTTCATTCCCTCCAGGACCTCGCAGATCTCTGATCCATAGATGTTGTTACCTGGGAAAACAGCATCATAATGATGTGTCGACAAGCCATGAAGAAAATGAACATATAGAGAATTCTCATGGGCCAGTTAAAGGGAAACATCAAGGAGCCCTCCACTTGTCTGTGACAGTTCAAATTGGGACTGGTGTTTGACAGTAGGAGACGCTGAGAACACATTTTTTTTCACATGCTTACCTAAAAAAAAAAAATCTGTTCAATTGTATGTTAAATAACGGATTATTTCACTGCTTTAGTGTGCCGCCAGACAGTCGTTTATTTTTGCACTTTTTTTTTTCAGGCGTACTTCGGACATGTATTAATGTGCCAGCTCGCGCCGGTGGAGAGAACCAGCGTATCACTCAGCAAATGAACTGTTCGTGCTCATAAAGGTATCCTCTTACGTCCAAGGTGAATGGCATGTCTTCATCGCTTTCACAAGCACAAATTTTTGTTTTCTCGTGTCTCTTGAATCAACCGCGGTAGCTCTGAGTCAACCAGCTGATTCTCTGCACTGGGGCGAGTTGGTGTAGTAATACATGGCCGAAGTACGCTTGAAAAAAAAGTGCAAACTGTCCGGTGGCAAACTAAAGCAGTGAAAAAAATACATCCTTTAGCGTACAATTGAACGGATTGTACGCTACGATTGTAAGGTAAGCATTTTCGGTGGTCCCCTCTGCAACAGTGGAACTCCGACTTTCGCTTTATCCACTTCTCCTCCAAACTCCATAAAATGACAGCGCTGATCACCATTGCCATAAGGTAACATATTAACTACACCTCATACATCCCCACTTCAAAATCACTGAACTATCCCTTTAAGGTACACTGCAATTGACAGATGATTATTCACAGCGACAAAAAACTAATCCGTGAGAATATAAAACAATCAAGACCTGAGACTTCCAATTTAAAGCTAGTGTGTGAATTCTGGCGGCATCTGGTGGTGAAGTTGCAAACCCCCGCCTTTCATTACAACAAACAGCATAATCTTGAAATCAAACATTGAATGTACAAATTGACAGACAAAGTAACTTGGGATATAGATTTCTTTATTATTACAGAAATACATTTGCCCATCCTTTAATCTTCACATCAGGATCTATCCAAATCTGCAGCTCATGGAAAAGCTTATCCCTAGAAAACATTCTGAGCCATTGCACATTTATACACACTATTTTATAGTTTTCATGTTTTTTTGTGAAACGTTTATGGTAATATTTCACCTAGAGTATGAGTTGCAGGGTAAGGAAATATGCTACAATAAATCACATACAATAGACCTCTACAGACTAGTGACGACATCGACCCCTCTTGTAGGGGTCATCCAGACGAAGGGTCCTCTTGTCTGAATCTGTAATTAACTATCAACCATTAAAATAGTATCAGTTGTTCATCCCAAAAGAAACTCACATTAAACAGTTTTTGTAAAAAGGTCTAAGTGATGGGAATGCCTCAAGTATAAAACACACAAATGTTTGCCTGCAGTGAGTGTTGCCAAAAGTCGATCAATGGATGGTGCTCTCTTTAATGCTCCACCAATTCTGTGGATGCAGAACATGATGTAATGTGTGTAAATTTTTTTTTACAACAATGCACAACAACAGTGAAGTCAAAACTGATGATAACACACCGTATGCAAAATGATAGAAGATGGTCCTTTGTTTGTCAAGGAAATTGCATCTCCTTTGCATAATGTAAAGCGACTGTAAACAGGTCTCGCAACCTTGTGTTGTTCTGCACGATAATTAGGTTTCTGTGACCCTTTGTCTGATGGTTTCCTTCCCCCATTCCCCAGATAAAATTTGAACGCAAACAAAGGTGCTACATATATCCATGGCTTTGAGATGCAAATAGAGCAGGTCATGTTAATTTGTTCTAGCTTTACACATGCAATATGATGTTCTGCTAATTAGCTCTCATAGCATCAGTTAGATATATATTTGTCAACATCGATACTGGAACAAAGTTACTTGCGTTTGTTCTTTGGACCTCGGCCATGCTCTAGTTAAAACTATGAAACATTGTATGTAAACTGGTAGTTTGATTACCTGTCCAGGGAAGAAGCCACCTCGGCGTGACTTTGAAAACCTCATTGGCGATCTCCATCTGGGCAGCGCCACGCCAGTGGTTACCCTCGTGTTCTGTGGTTGCCGGTCAGCTCTTGCATTCTCTTCCATTAAATAATAGGTATGATCCTCCATTTCCCAAACTCTGGCATCTCAAATTTGTTAGCTTGCACTGTCGACCGACGGGGACACTTTACGGTGGCGCAACCCTGATTCCTCTTCCGGTTTTCCGGCAGCGCTGAAAATTCAACCTGTATATGCGTTTACTGTTTGTCCCTTTTGGGCAACCATATTCAACACGACGTAGCAAACATGGCGACTTACACGGAGGCCGGGTCCACCTCCTGTAACTATATTTAACTCATTCAAAGTTGACGAAAAAACATTGGTTCTTTGTTGCGGGTGATTATACATATATGAACACATAGTTATGGACAATATATTGACTTTCTGTTAATAAGTTCTTCTAATATTACACACTGCAGCTTTAAACTTGTCTGCACAGAGAATCTAATTCATTGACTTAGCTTGTGCATTGGTTATTTTACTTGTTTTGACCAGTAATTTTCTAGAGCAAAAATGTATTCACTTGCCTCTTCTAGATTTTGAAGGTCAAGAAAACTTGACTTGGGGTTCTTCTTGAAAAATCATTGTGGCCAACTGTGGACAATAACTGAATGCTAGTTCCTACTAGCTTGATGGGATTGTGTTGCGTGTACATTGTGGTACACACTGCCATGGTTTAAGAAGTGGTGACTAACGAGTCAGTGGTTTAAAGGGATAGTTCAGTGATTTTGAAGTGGGGTTGTATGAGTTACTTATGCATAGTTAATGTTACCTCATGGAGATGGTGATCAGCGATGTCATTTAACGGAGTTTGGAGGGGGAAATGGAAGTAGTGCAAAGATGTCGTGAAATCGTACCTCCTCCTTCTCGCTGAGGCTTCAGGACAAACCGGTCTGGTGCGGCCAAAGCCATCGCTACAGTTTTGTCACCATCTGGGCCCTGAAGGCAGTGGCAGCATCAGAGAAATAGGGAAAAGGAAATCAGGAGAGGAAATACGATATTAGCAGAGAAAAATGCAAATATTTCACTTTGATATCTTCTGTACACTTTGACACCTTCTGTACACATTTTCAGGACCAAAAGATGAACATGACCACCACATGGTGGTGCTAAGGCACTGACAAAAAAATAATAAACATGATGTAGTCATCTCTGGTTTTTTGAACAGTTCTGTGAAATGCCACTGATCCAACTTCTTAAAGACAATGTAAATGGACAAAAATTGCAGCTTTCAAATGATCGTTCCATTTACTGAAGGTAAAGAATTACAGACAGAAAAACCTAAATCACCCATGTGAGAAAGTAATTGCCCCTCAAAAAACTGGTCGTGCTGACCTCTGTAGCAACAACTGCATTTGCGAAAAAACCATGTCTTGCCACAGCATCTGAATTAGATTCAAGACTTTGACGAGGCCACTTCAAGGCCTGTATTTTATTCAGTTGAGCCTTCATAACCCAACAGCACTTGAGCTGTAGGTCATGAACTGAGAGCAGAATTCATGGAGGCCAGTGATACCTGCAGTTCTTTATATGTTCATCTGGGTTCATTTGTGACTTCCTGGATGAGTCGTCAAAGCGCCCCTGGAGGGATTTTGGCCGGCTGGCCACGCCTGGTAAGGTTCACCGCTGTTCCAGGTTTTCTCCATTCGTAGATAATGGCTCCCACCATGGCTCGCTGGAGGCCCAGAGCCTTATAGTTATGGCTCTGTAATCCTTCCCAGACTGAAAGATTTAAATGACCTCTGTTTCGCATTTGTTTTTAAACTTCTTTAGTTTGTGGCATCATGTGAAGCATTTTGAGAACTTTTAGTCTCCTTCACATTGGCAAACGGGATCTATTCAAGTGATGTTTAGTTGAACAGGTCTGGCAATAGTTCAGCCTGAGTGTCATTATCAATGAAATTTGGGTAATTAGTTGATTTAGAAACTGATGGGGGCTATTACTCTTTCACATCGGGAAAAGATGTTTTTAATAGCTGATAAAAGATTTAATTGTGACAAATGTACAAAAATAGATGAATTCAGGAAAGTGGGCAGATAGCATGTGTGATTCTCTTACCATGTCTAAAGTGTAGAGGCCAGCGAACGTTGCTCTGATCTGCTCCGCTACCTGAGGCTGGTCGGGGAAGAACTTCTCCAGAACTCCAGGCTTTGCGAGCACCTGCTGGACCTTCTTGGTTCCAGCCAGGTGGGTGCTGATGTCTGGACATTTCACAGCCATCGAGCGCTCCATCAGAAGACGGGCATCCCAATACTAGAGTACAAAATTAAAATAAAAAACACATTTCTGATTCTGGACACATCACACATCATGATATGGTTTTCCAGGGTACCATATAGTTTGATGTCCTTCATAAATAAATCAAATCTACTTAACTGGCCACTGTTTGCAAAAAAAATAATGTCATGACCCAGCTATATGTCAAGGAGAACAATTGCTTTCTTCACATTTAAGTGAACATTATAACAGACCCTTTTGAAATCTTATATTTGAGACAATCAGCATTGGTTTCCTTTTTGTCCTGCTTTCTCTTGGTCAACATTCCTGACAAATTATTATTATATAACCACAAAAGCAATTTTACTCTGCGTGGGAATAACTGCTTCATGTCTGTTGCACAGGTTGATACATGGTTGTTTCAGATGGCAGACCTACATGCAGCCGGTTTTTTACTCCTCCATGTCTGTTACTAACTTAGCTCTAAAAAGCAAAACTGAAGTTTACCATATTGACTCCACTTCACATAGTCACCAACTAAAAACTAGGAATAAAGAAAGACCTGTTCAGAAACGTAGTTCTGAGGCATGTAGCCATTCCTGAAGTACACCACAGCAACCTCTAGGCCATCGCTGAAAGTAGAGAGACAACAATCCACAGTAATTAAAACTTATAATTATCTCTTACTGCTACGTATGGAAGGCACATATCTTATATTGAATAAAATACAATTCATTAAGGTAAATGTAACTAGCAGAAACAGACTTACACAAAAAGCCTCTTGTCCTGATCAAGGGATCCTGATTTACAAACGTCTTCAAACCGCTTTCTTGTTGTGGGGACGTTTCTGAAACGCATTGAAAATAACCTACCTAGTGGGCTTTCCAAAGGTTCACTTCCAACTGGATGATGGCCAAACTCTTTGCACACAATTGAAATACAGGAAGCCATTTCAGCTAAAGGGAGGGACATATGTGAATCAAGGCACAGGGGCACAAAACACCCAGAACAAAGAGAAATTTCAAATGGCCACGGGGCAACGGGGAAATCAAGGACTGTGATGTAGATACACCTTTCATTAAAATGTCATTAATTTCATATCAAATGTTGGCTGAAGTTATCGGGGCATGGCTTACTACTCAAACTAAAGCTATCCAGTACCAACACATTACCTCTTCCACAGCTCATACTCAATAAATCGCTGGTCAAAGACATTCCTTTGGTTGTCTTCCACCAAGAACATGACGACTGCTCTGTAATGACAAAAATAACCCAAGTAAAACACCTTCACCATTTAACATTATTCTGGACAGTCATCTGATCTTTGTTGCAGTTGTATTCAACAGGAAGCATTTTTATCAACAGTTCTTGATACACTGGCTTCTAGATTCCATCTAATGTCAGTTTATGCTGCTGGTATGGTACAGCTGCTATTTAAAAAAGCAGAGGTGTGAAATATTCCACCAAGATTACGTATGGTCAATTATGCTGCACTTGATCTAAACAAAAGTAAATGTAATAAAGTCACAACGGTCGTTAGGCAATCCCTGTAGTCTCATTAGGATTTATTCAGTGGATGTACGGTCCAGCAAGTATTTGGAGTCATGCTCATTGATGATAAAAACCTGGGATCTGGCTATAGTTAGCTACAGACATGTGTGCTTGTCAAGGCAACAACATTTATTAGCTATGTTTCCATCTAAATGTCAAGCGAATTTTGAAAGTTCACGAAAAAAACCCAGAGAAAATTCCGTGCGTTTCTGTCAACTGGTTTGGAGCGAATACACAAGAGCAGTTTTGTCAGAAGATGACACTAAAGGCTACGCAGGCCTATGTAACACGACTGTAATAGAGCAGTAGAAGAAGAGGTTGCTAACCGAAAAAGAAAATAAACAGTTGCCTGGGCAATTTACGCATACGACATGATGTACGCTTGTGAACGGAGAGAGGAAACATGGACAGAGGTCTGCAGGAGTTACTTTCCAATTGAGCAGCTTATCATAGTACTTTCAATTCAGTTAGTATTGTCAATATGTTACACTGTCTGATTGTTATTCTGATGCACACAGCGGCAACAAGGGCAATAAGACGACGGGTCACGCGTAACCATAGCTCGGAGGAAGACTCCAGCACGTACAGCTGATCAGTTATGCAAGATGATTGTCCGCTACGTCAGAACTTATTCGGCAAAGTAGTCTCGCATTTTGTGCATTATCTCTTTTTCGAAAAAGGCAAAAACCACCTCAAGTGAGCGGATACCAGCGCACTTGCCAATTTCTAGTTTTCCTTGGTTGCCATTTAAGAACGTTCCCTCATGGTCGCCTGTTCACTCCTCGTGTTGAGGGACAAGTCCACCTCGATCTAAATGGCAACTCTCAGCTTTTGTGCACAAACTGAACGGAGGTTTGCTGAAGAAACATTCCATTGCCACCTTTTCAATAACTTTTAAACCCTTGCAATAAGGGCACTGTGTTAAATGGACTTTTACCTCCTTTATAGTTTTTCGGACATTCTCAAGTTACAGTTACAGACTCTGTACTTCAAGGTAGTGTTAATTATTTGATTTCAAATTGAAGATGCTTAAGCACAACAAAAATGTGTAACTGCCCAAAAGCTTAATTCTCACCTCTCTGATCCATAGAGCTCCCAGGCTTTGGCAACTGCCCCAGCCAGACCAGCAGCAGGGTTATTGTCTGGGATGCGCTGGCTGTCCTCCAGCAGGCCGGCCACCTTAAGGATTGTTCTGTCAAGCAAGATGAAGGACACTTTTCTTTTATTCACAGCAAATGATAACAGGAATTGATTGCTCTGGTTTCCAGGCTAAGGGAAAGTATTGTATCCTGATGAAAAGGTTGAAAGTGGAACAAATCTGGCTAAATCGCTAAAAAGCGAACACGAAATAGATTACAATCTGTGAGGGACAAGCTGAGACCTGACTTACCGGTGTAAATCTGTCGTGCGTGATGAGTGACCCCCAAAACTAGCAGCAAAAGTGTTGATCTCGATCTGCTTTAAAGACGACTTCCCATCCTCTCCCTGGTCCAGCATGTAGTCAGACCGATTGAGACCCAACACAATAGACTGAGAGGAAGGCAAAGAAACACCACCCATCAATAAAAAAAAATTTGACCAATCCACAAATATAAATTTTCTGACATTTTATAACGAAGCTATTATTGCTTAGTCGAGAAAATATTTGAGTGCTTCCACTTGGCATAGAAGCAGGTAGGAAATGAGCACTAAGACAACACAAACAAAGATGGTGGAGAGTGAGACAAATGCAGTAAATATATAGGGGATCCTGCTACATTTCCATTTGTAAAGATGCAGATGCAAATGAGTTAGAAAACAAAACAAAACAAAAAAAAGAGTTTGCAGGCCATAGGATGGAGCGGAATACTTGCATTTCAGTCATGGTAAATCCAGTTGGATTTCCATTCAGACGAAGCCCAATCAAACGCCTGTTTTCAAATGTGCCTCCTCATATCAATCTTAACAATATGGCATCACACCGTATAGTTACATAATTTTATCGAATGTGGAAACGTGGAACGTCAGGGGTGCTTATTACAGCCCAAAACCTGCAATGTGGGCGTATGGTTTGTGCTTTTATTAAAGTAAAAGGTATTGGTTGTGGCACCGTTTCAAAAGTATCGAACTAGCACGATCGATACACAGCCCTACACAGGACGGGGTAATTCCAAGAAGGATAAGTTCTGTTTTAATGGGTAAACAACAATGCCTCTGATGCCAAAGACCACGGATAACAAAGTAATTAAACGTCAAATATTTATATTTCTGGCAGCAGCAAGATGACGTACCTGGGACCTTCCCTCCTTCAGGATCTGTTGGTGGATCCTGAACAACCTCGCAGTAAAATCATCCACTGCAATGGTGCTATAAAACAAAGAACATCACACTGTTGAAATACTGACAACAACTTCTCAACCATAACTTACTTTCCAATGATGTATGTTATCAGAGGTTATATGGGGACACACCCACATTTAGAGAGACCCAATTTAGTATTTTCAAACTACTGAGGAGACCATCATTATAGCAAGCGCAAATACTACCTAGCAAGAGCGTCTTGCAGAAAGTCTGGGTCCTGGCTGATCTTGTCAACCAGGGTGTTGTAGTGCGTTTGTAAAGCCAGAGCCTGGAGGAACGGAGCTTTTGGCACAGGTGTGGGGAAGAGTGTGAATGAAGTGTAGGTCACCATCTGGAAAAACACATAATAAAATGTGAGAAAAGAAGGCTGACTGCAAATCAGTATTCGCAAAAAAAAAATAACAATGGCCACTGCGCAAGGCGTGTGATTTAGGTGAGCATTTGGAGTAAAGCAGAACAAATTCCTGACATGACTTCACATCGAGCAGGCCTGTTTCCACAGTCAAGGCTCAACGACCCACTGGAATGGAAGTATGTGTGCTCTCTCTCTCTCTCTCTCTCTCTCTCTCTCTCTCTCTCTCTCTCTCTCTCTCTCTCAATGGCTGCGGCTCAAAGCACAAAAAGCATGTAAATACATAGTTGTTCTCCTGCCAGAGGCAGCCATCCCTTATTTGGTCAAAGCCCGCATTTGCGTTAAATCATGCAAAAAAAAGGTCTCCGTAACAGGCACAATTAGCTTCATGCTACTTTAATATTACGCTAGGTAGAGCATCCTATCCAGTGCAGGTAAACTGAAACATATGCCTGTGTTTCCGCTGGTCACCTCAGATGAGTTTGGAGTCTCTTGGATCCGCATTAGGACACCCTGCTGAAGCGCCGCATCTTTTGCCACGTCTACCAGGTCTTTTATCAGCGCAGCATTCATCATCACGTCATCTGGAATCCCCTGGGCCATTCTGATTCTGCTGAGAATTGGAGAACAGTCGAGAAGACAGTATCAAATTCCGCAAAAGAAGTCATATGATGAAAGAGGAAATAAGAGGCTCTCATTCTTAAAGTGGTGTATTTCCTCTACTGTTGTTAAAATATATATTATTATTATTATTATTATTAAGAAATCATAGCAGGTTCCAATTCTGTAACTTAGTTTATAGAGTATAGTAAATTATACTGCACACTTACGCGTCCGTCCGCACATTTACACATCCATGTACACATTTACAGATGTGTCTACACATTAATAGACCTATGGACACATCTACATATGTTCCTACACATTAATAGACAAATGGACACATCTACAGATGTTTCTACACATTAATAGACATATGGACACATCTACAGATGTTTCTACACATTTATAGACCCATGTAACCGTCTACAGATCAAAGAACACATTAACAGATCCATGGACACATTCACCAATCCGATCACACGTGCATGAAAGTGGAGGTATAGCCACAGGAACGCTCCACTCACGTTCCAAGCTAGTTCTGCTAGTAAGTATCTGTCCTCAGATGAACACAGGCTGGTGTCTGTGGGGAGGGTTGGACGGACAAGGATGACAAACAGATGGTGGATGTATTGAAACAAACACACAGAGGCAGAGAGGAAGAGAGAGGGAGAGAGACACACACAGACATAAGTTATTATGCTGCTTATACTGAGAGACGCCACACAGACATGAAGTGTATCCCGTGGCTGGTGGTCGCAGCTAACGCGGAGGGCTACCTACCTTCGGGCTAGCGGGTCTCCTCGGTGTCAGTCAGCGTTTTTATGTCTCAAAGGTGTCGCAGGACCCGCGGCTCTGTCTGCTGTCAGTCGAACAAGTGTGTCCTTTCGGGGCGTCGTTGTATCCTCCACCTGTGAGGTAGTGGAGCAAAAAAAAAGGAGATGCTGTACTTCCTCCCGCCGCTCGCCACCGATTGGTCGGTGCGGTCTGACTACCGGCTACAGCACAGCCCCTGCTGTAGTTCAGCCAATCAGGGCTCAAAACGTCACTGAAACCGGCAAAAGTCCAGCTCCAGCGACGAGTGAAGCCGTGCGCGGGGAGCGAGACGGCAGGCTGTGAAGAAGAGTCGTTCCTGTGGCAGGTAACTGGTCTGGTGCACGTTTGAGTGGTGTTCCTCACTTTCTATAGTAGCGTATGAGTGACGTTGTTTGACCAGTACCAGAACTATTGAAAAACAGGATCATGACCATGCACATCCACGCTGTGACCAATCAGGCTTTAGAATGAGTTAAGCCCGCCCACCCAATTAACATATAGACACAGAAAAATAAAGGAATAGTAGAAATACCGAAGTAAATCAATAAATGAATGTACAAATGTATAAATAAATAAATAGGTGTAAAAAATGTATAAATAAAAACATGTTAACGTGTACAATTTCCTATAATGTAATGCTAGTTTGGTCCTGGACTGATGATAGATATCATAAAATCCAAACAACAAATGATTATATAGTGATTGAAAATTAACCGAAATGACACATTTAATCTTAAAAATCTTATAACAAAAAAAACCAAACAAACTAAAAAAACTGTATAATGTCAGTATACATGGTAAAAGGTGTAATGTCAGCTCCAAAACAAGGGAAGAGGAGTTCCAGCATTGAGGTCAGAGAAAGGAGCAAGGATATCATTGATGGAGAAGGCTGAATACAAACACATCTGGGTTTTTCCTTACTCAAATATCTTGAAGCCCAAACATCCAAACTCTCCTCAAGTGAGATATTTGAGATTTTTTTTCCTTCCCCTGTAAATGATTGAATGATGTAGTGGTGATGGTGTCTTCCCGAAAGAGGGATCGGATTCATCCTTTCCAAAATAAATATTTTTTCTATGTTGTCATTCAAAGAAAAATTATCGCAACAAAAAAGCAGAGATGGTTCAGTGTCTCCCTTAAAGAACACCATCGCATCTTTAGGAATGGCATAACAGCAAAATCATTTTCGGTGACAGGTGTACAGATTACTGAATGATATCTCGACAACCTGTTATACATTTTTTGGGATTGAATGATGATTAAAAATATTATTTGCTGAAATAGAATTGAATAGTATGGCATTTTTACATTGAATCCAAGAAAGAGCTAACTCGCCACTGAGGCTTTTTTTTAGGGTTTAAAGCACTATGAATTGTTGATAAAAATAAGAGAAGATAAGAATTAATATATAAAAGGAAAAACCACTAAAACAAGTTACCAGGGCAGGGATTCGCTCTCTTAATTGTCAGCCTGCTCCTCGCCAACAGA